>NW_028288538.1:10415909-10718939 GCF_059628265.1 Tinamus guttatus | reverse complement strand
GCTTCGCGGGCGCCTTCGACCAGCGCCGCCGGCCGAGGAGCAGCGGCCGCGCCAGCCGCGACGGGCCCTGCACCTCCCGCCACATCCACAGCCAGCCCTGCCAGTGCTCGGAGCCGCCGCTCGCGAGCCCGAGGCAAGCGGGACTCGTTGCCCAGAGGGCTCTGCTGCCTACGTAGGCGGTGACGCGCTGGCCTGGCCGCACGCACGCGAGGACCGCGCTGCTGCGCACCCCGGCCTCTCCTCTCCTGCTGAGGGACTTGGCCACCTCCGAAGCTGCAGGCTCTGAGTGGCCTCCAGCTCCTGGAGACAAGAGCAAGGGACCTGGAAACAAAGTGAAAATTCACCAGAGTGGCACTCTCTTGGAGGGGGTGGCAAGCACAGTCACGCAACTGGGCTCTCGGGAGCTCCCCGGACAGGATAATTGCCTCCAAACTGGGAAATCCTGGCTTCAGCATGAAGGTCACTGACATCGCGCTACCTTGTTTTCTGCAGGGCATTCTTAAAAGCATCCAGACTGCAGAGCCAGATCACGCACACGCGATATGTTAACGCGTTCACACTCACCAAGACAAGGAGGAGCTGCAAGGGGAACTGCCTGCTACAGAAAAACATTTCCCAAGGGCTTGGGGCTTCCCTGCAAGGGACTTTCCACCCTTCACTCTTGCTTTCCAGCAGCCCCTCAGTCCTGCATTGAGCTATTTAGAGCTGGGTGCTCTGGAGGATGGTTACGAAGACCAGATTTCCACAGATAAAAAGTAGGAATCCCCAAACCAGTCTGACTCAGTTGATGATCAGTTGGTTCCTGGTTTTGGCAGTCAGCACGTTCAGCCATCTAGGGCACGTTTCTAATATTCCTGTTTAGTAGATCTGGAGGAAATAGCTTAGGAACCCGCAAGAGAAGAATGTGAAAGCATTGTTATATCCTCTGAAAATAATAATCATCATCATCATCTTATCACTTATCCCTGGAAAACCCAGTTTGGCCAGTGGAGTTACAGCAAACACATACAAACTCCCTGTATTTCTGTACTTCTGAATTAAAATTAAAAATCAGCTAAAGCTGGAAGAAAAATCGAGCTCTTAAGTATACAAATCAACTAAAATGATGGGAGGATAAATGGTTCAAGGAAAACTCTTGCACTGATGTTAAGGGATCTAAATAAATTAAATGTTCATTTCAGCAGTGACAGTGGGAAACGCTGAACAGAACTTACCCAGCTGTATATGCTCTACAATCACTACACCAGCTCACTGCCCATGAGAATTAATTATAATACAAAACTATCAACCCGGTCTCTTTTCTGTTAAAGCAAAACAACAACAAAAACAGTTGAACTGCGGTAATTTGAGTAGTTGTACAAACAGACTGAAGTGATTAAATTAAATTGAGCATTTGACCCTTCCTTCTTCCTCACTGGCCTGCAGACATTACGGGATTACCAGCTATCCAAAGCTCCCTTGGCTTCTTAAACACTTTTCCTCCCATAATCGCACGTATTTTCTCATTTTGAAGTAACCTAATTGCTAACATGGTACTTTTGCAGCAGTAACCACAGTTGTTTCCAATAAGATCTCAGCCCTGGGTTCCAGAAGGAGGCCATGCCCCCAGCAAGCCATTCCACGGGCAGAACTTCCACCGCCTGCAGAGAGGAGATCCAGAAGAGCCAAAGTTAACTGCTAGAGACAAGCAAGCAGAAAACCCTTGTTCACAGGATTAACACAATTGTGCAGAGCATCTTTGCTCAGCAAGCAGCCTCTCTAGAGAAGGTGAAGCAGCAGCATCACCAGGGCAAGGTCTCTCTACCTACAGCAGCAGAGGATGAGGAAGGTCCACAGGCTGAGTGATGATGGCACCAGCAGCAGAGAGGAGCTGCACCAGCTGCTCCCCTGCCACCCTATCCCCCCACCTGCACAGGCATGACCCCAGCCAGCCCCCGGGGCCGCGAGCTGGCTCTGCTGCTCATCCCTTCGAAAACATGCCAAGTTTAGCAATTAAAATGATGCAATACATGACACACATCCGTCAGACGAACCCAGCACTTGGAGGCTTGCACGCTGGGCTGCAGATAAGCAAGTGCTGATAACACTTGAACTTCAGGCTCTCGTGGAGGCAACTGCCACAATGCCTGGTTTGTTCTCTGCTCCTAATTCTGTGTGTTGAGTTCATCTTATCACTGATCGTGGGAATCCTATGTGGACAGAGGGGATTTGCGAAATCCAGGAATAATGTAAGTTGTGTTTGAAGATGCTGATTTTGCCCTTTCCCCCCCCCAAATCTTGGAAGTTATGCAATGATATTAAAAACAGAGCCACTCCAAATAGCCTGGTACGCAGAACTACAGGAACAAATGCAACCTGAGAAATCCCCTTTGCAAGCTGTTTTAAGCATTTCTCTCCACTGCAAAGAAGTTAAATTCTTTGCACATTGAAATACCATTTGGGGCTCTGAGAGGAGGTGAGGAGCGCAGTGGAGTGCTCACCCGCTGTGAGGCACTGATGGCAACGAGCACTTGGGTATCTTGGGAAAGCCAGGTCCTCCCCCAGCCGACTAGCTGCTACCACAGGAGAAGCAGCTCTTCCCTGCAGCCCAGCAGCATCCGCACAGGACAAGGTGGAGGCAGACACAGAAACACAACTCGGCCTCTCCACAGCTCACTCAGAGCTCCCTCAGGTCCTAAAAACCACCCCCACATTAGCAGGGCCCTCCTGGCTGGGCACAGCCCCAGCCTTGGCAAGGGTTGTGCAAGGCTGCTCTCCCACCGGGATGGATCATGCAGGATCTCCCGGCCCTCTCACCCTGTCCTGGTGGGTTGGTTTCCCTGTGCTGTGGAACAGCACGAGTTAACGCTGCATGGCCCAAAAGTTCCTGAAAGTTGTGAAGATCCTGCAGCTGTAAAACACATGAAAAACCTGACACGTGTACATGAACAGCCAACGGGCTCCACAGAAACAGGTGGCCAAAAAGGCTTCTATGTTCAAGACACAAGTGTTTGATTTCTGCTAGAGCAGCCCACAGAAATAGACCTAAGTTACTTCGGGTCATATTTACTAGTGTTGCCACTTCAAATAAACACCCACAGCAGTTATTTTTGGAAACAAGTTATCTGCATGTATTTGGTGCCGACTACTACTCCACACTTAGAAATCTTGGCAATACCTCCCAGACAGACTCAGCCAAATTGCCCTCACGCACACCGGCTTACTCACGCTCTGCAGCTAAATGGATTTGAGTGGCATATTTACATGAGTTTAACTTTGTAAGAAATGCTGTGAGGGAGAAGTCAGTATTTTCATACCTAATGATTGTGGAGAGGTATATTGATGAACAGGGATAGATTATTATTAATACAGCAGATCAGCTTCCATTGTCAATCTATTTTAATGATCAAGTAGCTTTCAGATAGGATTTAGTAACTGTAGAAATTCTATACTTGCTATATCACATGCTGTCAAAGTTTTTTCTTTCTTTCTTTTTTTCTGCCTAGGTCAACCAACTACAAAGCCTGCCTCTAGCAAAGAGTAGCCATTGAACTGATCACTCCTTAAACTTCATTTCCCAGTCACACTTAATAACTGTCTACCCCAAAATCCCTGCTAGGGACAGGAGAGTATCAGAGCAATACAGAGCTCACATCAGCTTCTATGACACTGACTTGGGTACTCCTGGCCTTGGATATGCTCCTCTTTCAGATGGTAATGCCTATGAGCCCAGGGTACCTTTCAGGAACTATAAGATAAATGAAGTGAAATCTAGGAAACTGGGACTCTTTGCCTCTTATCCAAGCACTTTAAATGTGTGTGTGTGTCTGTCTGTGTGTGTGTGTGTGTGTGTGTGTGTGTATATATATGACTTTAGACATAAGTATATGATATTTTTGATGACAGATAACCCTAAACCTAGAAAGAGGCATTACTGCTGTACACACTCAATGCTTACATTTCATGTATTTCCTCCAATTCTGCAAAAGAGACTTTTTACTAAACAGGTCACACACACACAATTAGATTCAACTCTTTCCAAAAGGAAGCAAATCCAGCAGCACAGCTCACAGGCACTCTGTAATGCTTGTTATTAGGGCTGCTTGTTAGGAAAAGTGGGTGATCTCTCCACAGCCCTGTGGAATAGACAAGGAGCAGCAGATTTGGTCATGAAAAAGTGAGGGCATTGAACTGCATTTTCTCCCTACCAGTTAATATGAAATAAAATTTTTAGTATTTTAAAATGTCTGTCCATTAAACCAGAAACTATTGAAAATCTTGTTCTAACATCATCCTAGTGGCTTTGCTGACAAAAGGAACAGTGAGTCAAGTGTGCTTGGTGAGCAGTGAAGAGTTTTCAAAGTTTTTTGGCAGCTTAAAGGCTCCTAAACACTATGATGTCAATACAGCTGCATTAGATTATTCACAATAATCCACACACATGCGTGGGAAGGTTCAGTGCTCTGCATGGTGAAATAGCTCTGCCTCTCTGCTTTCCAGTGGGACATTGTTTTATGGCTCAGTCCTAGAAGGAGATCAAAGGTGGTGAGAGCCTCAGCAGATACATTCAGTCCCAACTGGAAGACTGTGCTTCCAGCTGCTGCTGCAGAGGAGTCCTGCAAAGAATTGACACTATTTCATCGATACCACTCGTAATCCTTTTTAAGAGATTAAGATTATGGGCTGCCTGGTTTTCAAACACAGCATCATCCAATTTGCATGGTCCGGGTCCTCTTCCGCAAGGACTGATGGGCTCAGTAAGTGATATTTAGCAGTCCATCATGGCACTGCACTGCAGCTAAGATACACTGAACCTATAGAAAGGCAGCATGGAATTAATGCTCGGAAGCAATTCACATTCATTTGACTCTTCTCCCATTTTGCCTCTGCATCTCTGACTCCAGCGATTTCACAAGAGGAGAAACAGGCAAAGCCTTGAGCACTCTGAGCAAACATCAAATTGTGAACTGCTCAAAACCGATGAGGATTCTGCCAAAGGCACAAAATGGCAGCCTGGAACTCAGCTTTCACTGATGACCCATGATACAGACAAAGTCACTAAGCATAGGATAACTTCACTGGCATTTTCATCTTTGAAAACATCTCCCTATGGCCAGTTACACATGTCTGCAATTTTGCATTGTGAAACTACATGCCTTTGTAAAATATATACCCATATAAAGACACATGCATGCACATGTTACACAGACTCGCAATACGGATCAAATGACTGTGTTCTCCTCCACGAGACTCAGAGGTCTCAGCTATTGAAGGTACCCCTTGGCCTTCAAGTGTGCTCAAACTAGTAGTTTTACAGGGCTCCATAACATCTAAGATAACACCCCTATGCTGATGCCTTAAAACAGGGCTTAAAACGCAAGACTGTGGTTTAGCGAAGACCACTTCAGGAATCTACCCCACAGCCATTTGTCATGATGCCAGCATATGAGGAACACATGCAAAACGTACAGAAGAGCCATCTCAGCTGTGCTGATGTGCCATCTGCCTACAGGGGTAGGAAAGCTGCAGAGCGCTGGAGTGGCAGGTACTCAGATGAAGCTGGACACTGCAGTTCACTTGTTTGTGCACACAGGTAATACATGCACTGCACCCCGACACAAAGCCTTCCCTTTGGGGAGGCGACTGCCATGACTTGTGTTTCAGCACTGGTGGGGCAGGAGAGCTTCCCTGCGATGTGCCGCAGCCTGAGGCACAGCCAAGGTGCCACCTCCTCCCCTGCTCCAGCACCTGCGAGCAGCCGGTGCTCCGGGCACACGCGCTCCTGCCTCCGACGGAGCCGCAGGTCTCGGAGCCGGTTGCCATCTGACTCACAGGCAGCGCCGCCGCCAGCGGCGAGGCCAGGAGCTGTGCGCCCCTCTGCAAGGCACGTGCTGGCTCCTGCGGAAGGGAACTTCTGAAGAAATTCCTCAGAAATAATCACTGCCTCATCTGCATGGCTTGCAAACACAGCCGAGCCTGAAAGCACCGGCTGCCCCAGGAGCTCCCGGGCTGCTGGCGCTGCAGGGATGCCCAGCACTGCTGGCTCCATCAGCCCCCAGCAGGACAAGGGGCTGGAATCCCTGGGAGCCACAGGGGAGAGATGGAGAGAACCCCAGAGAGGGGAACCAGGGGCACTTCACCCTCGCAGCGCCCACAGGACATGCCAGGCCTGGGGGGGTCTCTGGGGACAGCCGGCACGTCCGGGCTATCCTAGAGCCGCAGACCTCACGGAGCCAGGACCTCAGGCAAGAGCCTGTCGGAAGCCGTCCCGCATCTCCACGGAAGATCACTGAAGCTGATGCCTTTGCAGGCTGTTTCAGTATCAATGAATCTGCCTCTTCTGATGGAAAACTGTTCTGTCAAAAAGTTCCTTGCAGATGCCTTAGGCAGGTTAGGCATCAGCAGAGCTGCTGTGCCCATGTTCAAAGCTCTTGTATAAAATTATCTAAACACTAATTAAGTTAAACCATCATTGCAAAGAGTCAGAATTCCTTGAAACCTTCACAAGAGCAGCAGCCTGCAAATTATGTGCTAAATTGGACCCATGTTTTAGTCTCAGCTTCACTATCACACTCCTGTGCTCCCTGCAGCCCTCATGTGCTTAACGTCCCTCTCCTTCTCTGTGTCCTGGGTCACACGTGCCCTGAGGCCTTTTCCTACCTTCTTCCTTACGAGCCACTTTTGCAGTCCTGCAAGCAATAAGCTCAGTTATAACCCCAGTGTTCTCTATTTTGGACAAGTGAGCTCAGCAATATGATTTTTGCAGTGACTTCATCCTCCGGTACTAAATAGCGGCAAGGAAAATAAAGCTGCCTCTAATCTTAGGAATACTTTACACGAACAGGGAAAAAAAAGTCTCTCTAGTAGGGTCTTAGGATACATTGAGAACACCAGGTGTTTTCATAAAATGAGTTCCACCAATATTATTTCACTCTAAAGCCAGGTAATCCCCTTTACACACGAAATGGATGCTTCCCTGTTGCTACCATTGCACTAATCATTGCTTATCGCTCTTATAAACAGCACAAACATTCAAGGGGCACCAAGCAAGAAAACTCCCCCCAAAAGTATTTCGGTATGATGGGGAGACACTGTCTTTTTGTTCCAATGACAGCCTCATAAAAGATCTAAGCAGGATTTGCAAAGCCCTGATTTTTCCAGACAAAAACCATCATGTCTTTATGCAACAGCACAAGGTGTTATTGTAAGACCTCCCCAGTGAGCCCAAGCTACTTAAACTAGCTGTAAAGCTTTTAATTTGTCTAAAGAGATACTTAAGCTGGATCAAGCACAGTCAGGTGCTACAACACAACTAAGGTGTTGAGATTATTCCTTTGAGAGAATAGGAATTCCACTAACTAGTACCTCTTCTCTCTCAGGTGAGCCAGCACAGGGTACCTAGCATGAATATATTTTATTTGGCCTACTTGTTTGTAAGCACTGGAACAATATTCCTCACCTAAATTGCACACACATTTGCCATAGCTCAAATCCATGCACATAATTATTGAATATATACACATATATATACATACACACACATATACACTTTTTTAGCCCACCTATGCACACTATCTGAAATTTGACTTCCATTTTCAACTTCCAGATGAATTAATCTAGAATAACACCATTTCCTATGTTAAAATATTCCTGGTTCAAAGGATGAGATTAGTTAGTATTTTGCATCAGTCACCTTCTTAACACAATTACTTAATGGGCAGGAATACTGAGCTGATACCAGCAGACACAATTCAAATTGCACTGTAAGGTCTGAGCTAGAAGCCACTGAAACCAGTTGAAAGAAATTCCTCCAACTCCCATGGATCCAGATCTGGACACAGTAAATAACCTAATAAAGATTCTGCTGTAGAACCATAACCTCATATTCCTTTAAATTTCATGTTAGCAGATGGACCAGATTATCTGAGGCTTATCTCAATAAGATCTTTTTTTCAAACCATTTGGACACAAAAGAGGGAACTGAAGAGCAGATCAGGATCCCAATCACTTTGGATATCTCTGACCTAACTACAGCTTCCAGCGAGACCTGAACAGCCGCATTCTTGCTGCCATCCAACAGAACCTGGAGCTTGGCAGGCTCCTCCCAGCGCTGGTCCCTGTGTTACAGGTCAGCAGTCTCCATATTACTCCGCATTACTGTAAAGAACTGACTCCACACTGGCAGACCCCTCACACCCCGCACATGGGCTTTGCTCTGGGTACCTAACACTGCTTTGCTGCTCACCATAAGTGACTGGCAATCAGCAACTGCAGAAGGGCAACATCTTTATCTTCTTTCCCCTCCATCTTCCAACCAGATAATCCATTTTGCTGCTACCTTACATTTCAGGCCTTGATTTATACGTATTTGAAAGATAAGCAATATCCATCCACTGTAAAGAATGGCATTAGATTACCTGTGTTTTAAGCTGCAACTAGCTCCTATCCTTATAGCCTTAATATTAAAGGATTCATGACTCCAGCCATGGTTGGACAGCTGATGAGCTGCCAGCGCTGCAGTGCACGGCCGGACCCGCTTCCCTCGAGTCCTTCCCCTGCCCCAGGGGCCGGCTCTCGTCATACCCTCTCTGGAGCCTGCACAGCACCCAGCACCGTGGGTTCCGCTCAGGAACAAGGGCCTTCGTGTAGTCCAGCAGAACCAGAGATGCAACACAAGATACCAGGCTGATGCACTAGCTTGGATGAAAAAAGGGATTGAGAGTTTGTTGTTATTTACCTTTTATCATACTAAAGTCTTGGCATATTGCAAAATCCTCCGGGGGAGCAACAGACCAATGAAATGCTGGATTCGTTACTCATTAAAAGACAAAAAGTCTCAAATTAGTGTGAAAAGAACACTTTAGGAACATAAATAAGGAAATCCTTTGAACATAAATAAGGAAATCCTTTGAATCTTACATATGTATGCATATATACACACACATATCACACGTATACATACATACTAAGTGTATTATCTTGCATCCACAAAATATATTCACATATACACACATATCTAAAGAGGCCAATTCCTGAGCTGTATCAAAACAGTATCTGTAAAATACACAGTGACTATGGTCCTTACGCAAGCAAACATTTCATGGTTCAAAAAGATACTTTTCAAATACTTAAACAGACCAAGTATTTCAAGAAGTAAAGCACACCATGCAGCTACAGTGCCACTGGAAAAGCAAATAAAACTAAGCATTGCAGGTAAAGTTAGTAGAAGAAATGCTGCTAGCTGTGGTGCAACATAATGAAAAGAAAGGATTATAGTTTGTTAGAAGAATTAGGTTTCCTAATGATTCTAAAAACTATATAGCAGCATAGGTCACATACAGCTTTCCACTCAATTTAGTGACTGAAAAATTTGATCCCCCATTTAATTTGATTTAAGGCTCTGGAACTGAAGTATTTACGTGTGGAAAAATTTCCAGCCTTTTATTTTGCTCAGTTTTCAGCGCTTGTTTCAACAGTGCCTACCTCATAATTGCAATTCAGTCACTCACTTGTAAAAAGACGACATTTAATTAAAAATGCCAATATTAAAACAATCCAAGAACAGTCTATTGAAAGTTACGTTATTTGGGTCAGTGGTGCCCTTATAGATACTTTCCTGTTCTTACTTGCATGGAGCAGCATCATGCCCGTAGAGGGAAACCACACACCAACCACTGCTTTTGATCAATGAAATAGGAGCAGATGTTTTCAAAGCAACAGAAAATACAAGAGCGCACATATAAATTGAGTTACACTAGCCAACAGAGAGCTATTCCTGAACTGCACGGGTTTATTTTCTGAGATTCGTCAGCTGGTACTCTGGTCAATACACATGCACCGCTGCAGCATCCCAGGTCTGTTTTCCTGCAGGAGACGTTGACAGCCGGGCAATCCTTCCCAGTGCCGCACGGGAGCGCGCCCCGCTCGCTGGCGTCGCCTTCCTGCACGAGATCCAGGACCAACGCGATGCCACGCGGCTGGTAGGCACATCGGTGATGCGCTAGAACTGACATCTCGCAACCGGCACATGAAAGTGGAGGGACCTTAAGTTAAGACACGGGAAAAAAAAAATAGAACCCCCAAAACAACTTATTTATCTCCAGAACTTGTTTTTTCCAGCCAGGCAGAATAAGCCCAAGATGAGCTGCTTTTCCTGGAAACAAGGCTGCCATGACCTCAGCCCAGTAGATTTCTCAGTGGTCTTAATGTTTAAATTAAATTTCTGATTCTCACCACTACTGATAACACTCCTCAGAGACCATTTGACTAAGAAATGTCTCTTGCCCATACCCCAAGCCCCAGGAATTGTTTTGCACTCTCAAGTTCACACTCCTCCTCCTCACCTTCTTCCCTCCATTCTCTTCTGTTTTCTAAATTGTTAAAAAAAAAAAAAAAAAAAAAAAAAGGCAGTTGAGGCTTGGTTTGTGTTTTGGTTTGTTATTAATTTGCTGTGACTGTTCAGCCTGCATGTTGCAACCAGTGCAGCCCCGGTGCGGTTCAGGGCTGAGCCAAGAGTGCCGGGGGAAGAAGAGAAGCCGGGACCAGCAGGCAGAAGACGCTGGATGATTTTCAAGAAGCCAACTGCTATGGAGTAATCACCAAGTCTGGGCCTTTTACCAGGTTTAAAAGTCCCCACCAAAAGAAGATGAAAATTTTTGCCTAGTGTCTCTTATCCACAGCTCTCATAGCATATACCATCGGGGTCCTTTTACTTCAGGGGAGGGAAGAAAAATAAACAAATTAATAAATAAAAAACAAGGTAAAGAAAAGCTAGATGGTTTCCCCACATTAGCAGCAGAAGGGGAACCCCAGCTGAACATTTCAGGCCAGGTCCCCCCCCAGGCTCCTCTGCTCACAAGAGCTCAGAGCAACATTGCTGAGCTTTCCAACAAGGAAAAAGGTAAGAAACTTCAAACAAATAAACAGATTTCCCAACACACAAGGGTGACTCTTTCCTAAGGGATTATTCAGGATCTGTCATCAGCTTACTGCCTCCCTCAATCTGCCTTAAATTGTGCGCGATTGCTTTGTTTAATTTTGCTGACATTTGTGTTTTGTTTAAGGGTCTCTTTGTGAAATCCTTTGTGCTTGCTTTAAATAAACACGCTTCCCCTGCCTGTAGCAGCACGCCTGGGTTCAGCGAGATGTCTATCACTTAATAACCAAATGAAAAGTTTAATCACCCAAAAGCCAGCTTTCAACCTGCAGTTAGCAAAACAGAAAAGCTAAGGGTGTTTCGCATTCGTTTTTCTCTCCATTTCTTCTGTTATCGCGCTGCTAGTCCAAGCAAGTTTGGTGCCGTGTACTTAGTCCTGTAAATATCAGCTCCGCAGGCAGAAACAGGCTGCAGCTATCAGAATCAGGCAATAAGCAAAACAATTACTCATCCCACTTCTTCAAAACCGGTTGTTTTTTGTTACTAATCACCGAGAATGCCTGAAACAGAAAGAACATACACTAATGGCTTGCCGAGCGCATTAACACCAGAAAATTGGGCAAGCGCATCTGAGCGAAACCTGACATGGAAACCAAACAGGAAAACACAAGTCATGCCAAGGTGTCATTTTTACAAAGTGACTTTTTTAAAAAACCAGAGAGACAAGTTAATGCTCCAATATGGGACAATAAAGCTATGTTAAAAACACTTGCCATTAACAGCCATCTGCTCTCTGCAATTTGGGGGTAATTTTTATGTACAGCTGACAGCTTTGCATCATCTTTCCTCCTTGGTGAGGGCTCGTCTCTGCCTTCTGCATGCAAAGCCTCCGAGGGGCAGGATCTGTCCATTACCTTGTGGCTCGCCATAAACTGGGGCTGCTAACAAACATGCAGCTTTCTGTGCTGGATTTCCAAACAGAAATCATACACGAGGTTTGGAAAAAAAAACATATATATGCTAATCGTATTCCAGTCCTCCCTCATAATATTCTGCTCATGTCAGCATTGCCTGTAAAAATCAAGAGGCAAAGTGTGCTCACTGCCCTTGACATACTGTGGCGGTAAGGAAAAAAATCAAGACTGCTTTCTCGCTGCTCTCTGAGAACAAGGAGAGATCTGTGCTTAAGCCTATCTTGATCAGAATGTCTCTGGTGTCCTAACGCCTTCTCCTCCTGTTTGAATTTGTCTCTTCAGAATATTTAGTAAATACATCTCATGTTCACATCTAAAGTAAAGCTACCTTCTTTTGTTTTGTTATGTGTTAGAAGTCTTAAAATACACACAACAAATGGCAGGGTCACACTTCCCTCATTTGCAATCCTCGCAAGGAACGCTTATGCAAGAAAAGTGCAGAGAAAACTAAAATTCTATTAACATTCAAATTGTACTTTACAATTTCCATCTCTCAGATCTGATATATTTTTAATATACATTAGGAATAAGACCAGAGGGGAAAAAAAAAAAAAAAAAAAAGGGAGCAGCTGCCAAAAATGATTTGCCTATTGCTTCTTAGTGCATCCTTCAACACACAGGAGACAGTGGTCAAATCCCTGGATACTTCCCCCCAGTCCAGATGAACCTGTGACCACCACCCATGCAGCCTGTAGACACCAGGCACGTTTACAGCGTGTCTAACCTTTGGCAGTCAAAACTCTTGGCTCCAGCCTCCATCTGGTGATGGAGCTACACTCAGCTTGGATCTGTTCCATGTTGTGAGCACCCCAAAGCAAAGCTTCACTTCTAGGCTTCATTCACCAAAACAAGAGGACAATTTTCACAATTAATAGTCAACACCAAGTTACAAACATCTTCAGCCACCAAAGACAAGCCTTGAGTTTGGCTTAGCTGGGCCCATCTAGAATGCATCTAACCTAATGTATTTCTCTCCTAAAGAAAATATGTCTTAAGTAATTCTCTTGCATAGGAATTTCCACTTGCATGGACACACACTAAGCCAATTGAGTTGAATTTTACCTTGTAGTGATCTATAAAATGCGATCCACAGTGCCATGCTAGTTCTGCTTCATTCCTCCATCTTCCTGATCCTCAACCAAAAGTGCAACAATGAAAAGATTCAATTTGGACTTGAACTGGCTCCAGATCACTTAAGATCTAATATTTGTTTCTCCTGAGTAATACCCTGGCCTTTGTGCAGATGACTTAGGAGAAGGTTTCAGGCAATACTTCCCCACACAAACTGAGCACCGTGTTCCCACAGCTAGGAAGCAGACCTGGTATTACTGCCTGCCGTACCACCGAGAAGGTTCTACCCTCCTAGCTCTCCATTCTGCTCTAGGAAGCATCACGTCACGTTTCAATGATTTCAGGCAAGCCCTGCCTCCCTTGACGTGCTGCTAGCAGATCTGCAGGCACCACTTCCACAGGGTGAGATTACTGCAACCTCAGCTCAGTATTCTGCAACTCCTAAATGCTCATAAACCACATCCATCAGTTCACATCCACCCTGGCTTGCCTGAAATCCTGCATTCCACATGATCATAGGATTCCCAGTAGCCCTGCATTCGCTCTTAAGTCCATTAAGGTTTTGCTGCTATGGCCTAGCCCCACATAAATTCCAATTAACAGGACTGAGCACCATTATGGTAATAGCTCTTTTCTCTTCCTGGCCAGCACCAGGATACGCTGTTCTCTATTGAAGGGTTGCAGGGGTTTCAGCCATCAGGCACAAATACCCATTTAGTCTTCCATTACAGACACACGTATATCTTACTTCCTTAGACCTCTTTTTTAACTGGAACCCAGCAGAACTGAAGAACTCACTGCTTTCAGTTCTACTTTTCTCTGATTGAGCATTGTGCCTTCGCGTGCCGTTCGCTTTGCAGCACACTGAACATTTCCACTGTCTTTGCAAAGCCCAAGGCGTGGAGTACAGCTGGTACAGGCAAACCACTTAGATTCTGCAAAAAGCTCATCAGCTAAGCTGTGATTCTGCAGACTAAAACAGACCCAGAGCCCACTGAACCTGCACAGAATACCATCTGCAGTTTCAAATTTCCTATCTGGCCCTTTTCTAGATAGAATTGTATGCATATGACTGACTGAATTGATTTGAAAAATAACCTCAACCCCTGTCTTCCCCCAGAATTAGTCTCAGAGTTTACATGTCTCTGAGATTTTCTAACTGTTCTCATCAGCTTCTTCCTGTGGGGCTTGCAAACACACTCCAGGAAAGAAACTTGCCAGGATATAAGAGAAATCTCACGAGAAAGTCTGTTGTTGGTTTGGTTCCAGGAAAATTCTGCAGACTCAAGACATACGAGTAAATCTCTCCAAGTCTGCGAGACAATACCTGCGATATCTCCAACAGCAACAGTGATCACTTCCTGAACGCTGCTAATGGTCTCATTTGTCAGACCCTGGTTGGATGTGAAAATGTCCTTTCCAGCCTGAACAGCACAGTCATAACCAAAACTTAATCTAAAATAATGAATTTGTTTCGAGTTCTATGTATTGTGCAGGGAGCTTGCATGGAATAAAAATAAATAAATAAATGTAAAGAAATAAAAGCCTTTACTTTGTCTCCTTGCCTTATTTTCTCAGGCATAAGAGCCAAGTGGCTGTGGGTCTAGCAGAAACTAATTTTTCTGCTTGGGCCCAAGGCTACAGTTCCACAAACAGTTCTGGTGACTTAATTAGCTCCAGAAAACCCGTGCCAGGCAGCGGGCATCTCTGTCGACCCCTTCCGCGGCTAGAAACAGGCCCCAAAGAGCCACCGCGCTGAGCAGAGCGCGATGTCGCTCGCTCGGCCGTGCCAGCCGAGGAGCAACGGAGAGGACAAGGAGCTGCGGAAGGTTTCCTCCGGCCTCACACTGAAGTGAGGCGATCCCTGCCTGCTCTTGCAACAATATCTTCTACCTCAGTGAGACAGGCTTTAATAAATAACAAAATCCAGGAGTAAAAGGACTTAAAGTTATACAAAATGCCCAAGGCAGGAACCACAAGCCAAGTTTCCCACATGCCAAGAGAGTATGGGGTCCATGAAGCTCTGTCACCTCACCCAGCAGATCAGAGCACCCGCAGCCACCGGCCTGTGTGGCCAGCTGTGTCAGGCTGAGGTTTCTGCTCCAGCTGCTGTTACGGCCTCCCCGCCATCCCCACCTCAATTCGACAAGGGCCAACGAGCCAACACCGAAAGGCTCCTGCAAGGAGCTCCGTGTGGCCTGACCAAGGGCTCTGCCACCCTCTCGAGTGCCCAAAGCCCCCAAAAGGTAATTGGCCCCACAGAGTGGCCAGCACTGCGAGCACTCTACAACACTAGGGAATCCCCGTATCTGCTGTACTTAGAGAATATGAGAACACACTTCCTTGCTTAAGCTATTTGCATAAAATACACGCTACATAATTTAGGAGACTGATTTGTAAGAGGTGGAGCCCTTACAGGCAAGGGAAAGGCTATAAGCAACAGAATTCATGGGAAACGTCTCAAGAGGCCCTAAGTGTTCTGCCGTTGAGCTCCAAGTGCTTTCTTTTATCCAAGAAAGAGAAGGATTTTCATTTCTGAGACAGGTACTAATCTTCCCGAGCGCACTCCTTGGACACACATCCCTCAGTACACCATCAGACATTCAAACTCTATTTCCCTACTGATGAAACACTTTTCTTGCCTTTAGCTGGCATTTTTTACCCAATTGCTAGACCTATCTCTAATCCATCATTTTATTTTTAGCAGTCAGAACACAGCATTCCCAGGCACAGTAAAATTAAGGGCCAATCTAAAGCCCATTGAAGTCAGAAGAAAGATCTTCCAGTTTTTGTGGGAACCAAATAGGCAGGAAGTGCTGTGCAGCCATTAGCCATTGACTCAATCCTGCAGTTTGAAACAAATACTGCTTACTTTGTAGGTTAATTTTACACTGAAATATGAAAGGTTCACCCCTTGACAGAATCAAAGCAAAGCAGCAGATCCAGATCAACTGGAGCACTAGAAGAAGTCCTGATTTAGAAGCTATAAACTTGGGTGGTCAAAGAACTTGCTGACCGAAGGCAACAACCTTCCGATTCTCCTTTAACTGTTGGCTTATTTAAAAACACTTTTTGTTGTTTTACAGGGGGAATAACTACAGAGCTCACCAGGACAGAGAACCTTAGGAAGTTGCTGATCTAACCCTGCCTACTCGAGCCTAGGGTCACAACTGCACTGGTCAGCAATGGGGAGAGGGCTGTGTGCCATTCCCTAAGAGAAATTCAGCACCAGCACCGCAGCCCCAGTGCTCCTAGGTGCCTGTTTGTAACCTGGGTCTTTGCAAAGCATAGTAATCACATTGAAGCAATAAAACTCCTCGAGATAATTTGATTTTACACTGGCAGCCAGCACTTCCTCGCTAACACGATGCATTACGTATCGGCCTGAGAGCATCAGCACACAGATACTTAACTCTTCTACTGGGTGTCCAATTTATGCTTTTGAGTGAAAACACACTGCTCCCACAGAGACTGCCTTGTATATAAGCAAATCTAATCCCTAAATCTCTTACGTGGTCAGTAAATTAAAATCTAGGTTGTAATAGTTAAATTAATTCCCTTCTCCCTGCTCTACATCCCCCCCACCCTTTTTTTTTTTATTTTATTTTATTATTTTTTTTTTATTTGGCACTTCCTAGCAAAACAGCTCACATGCAATCGCTCAGCAGCTGGAAACGGGGCTGGCAGGCAGAGCCCCGGCTCAGCACGGCTCCAGTCAAGACAAATGGCTGAATTATTGTGACGTTAGTAAACAGGTAATTAGTTTTGCATGTCATTGTTCACCACCTCAAGCTCATTACCAAAGTCTTACAACACTCTCTTTAAAAATTCAGACCTGTCTGACCTGCTACCAGCTCTAGGGCCTTTTGAATACCCAGGGATAAAGTGCAATCTTGTCAAGCTGAAGACACCTGCTCCCAGCAGGAAGACTACTTAGGAACTGCCAAGTCTTTTGTTACAGTACCTTGAGATGCAATCATCTTTCCATCTGGAATAACCAGCCTTAACTCAACCACTGTAAGGCAATCCTTGAATACTTAATACACAGTACAGGTACAAGCAAGATGTACATAAATGCAAACACAGAGAAGGCCACTCACTTTAGCTTTTGCTGTAGACACCTCATTTCAACTTTTGTTGTTTGCAATAGAGGCTTTTGAATCCCATTTTTATTTGGAAACTGGCTCCTGGCAACAACTTGCAGTTCGTTCTTCTCCAGCTCTGGGTCTTTCAGTGTGAAATTCACCCCTGCCCAGGGGTGTATGTAACTTATTCCCTAGGTGATAAAATTAACCTTCTCCCCTTTCTGAGTTATTCTCAAATTGACTCAACTGTTGCTTATGTATGGGTGGAAAAATCAGTTTATGGATTAACCAAGCTTTGTCCTTGCCTCTCCCCAGAGCTCCTGCTGCAGGGCATGTCAGGCTCTGCTCTGCCCACTGCTGCTTAAACCTGCCCCTATGCTCTTCTTTACAAACCTGCAGAGAACACACTAATTTTATTTATTTATGGGTGGGGGGACACTCAGGTTTTTGCTTGGTCTCTTTTCTGGGGCTACCCGTTCTCCTGGACTGTGTATTTCAGTTCAGTTTAACATTTATGTTTAATCTTATTTGCTCTCAGAAAAACATTAGTCACTGGGATAATTCTTCCCTTCTCATCTTCATTTTGCGAGGATGCAAGCACCAATTTAAGCTCATTACTTTTAGTTACTGTAGTCATTAATAATACAGTAAAGGGATAATCTAGGACTTGGATGGCAGTATCACAGAATTTGGGCTTATTTTCCACATTTTCTTTGCCTCCAAGAAGGGTAATGAAAAACCTGATTAGGAGCTCAGTGTTCCTCAGGCTTCTGTAGGCAGCTGAATTCAACACTGCAGTTCTTGCTCTCCTTTCTGCCCTTAAGAGACCTCAACAAGCAGAGTCCATTCAGTGTCACTTAATCATATGTATGCAAATGTTGTATTTACAATTCGGGGCCTACCGTGCGCCTATTCTTCTTCAGCTGTTACTTTAAAATGTGCTTTAAATCAATTTTGCTGTAAGTATGGGGTATGTTTCAGCAACAAGTAACAACCATTTTTCTCCTGATTAGTAAATTACTGTTGTTTCCCATGTTTCATTCTAACCACTACTTACTCAGAGTCGCAGGAAAACAGAGCACTTCGTCAAGACCAACTTCCCTCCATTTCCATCTCAGCAAAGTAAAGTCTAGATTACTGTTGGAAAAACAGTTTTCAGCTGACAAAGTGAAAAATGTTGCATAACAGCAAACTTATAACCTGGGAAGAAAGTTTTAATAGAAGGATTACCACTTTCTGTTGTAACTAGTTTAAAAGTCCTTTAAGACTTTCAGCTAAAAGTGGGTGATTACATTTGCAGTATTTATGTAATTTCTATTGGCTGGCTGTGTAATAATTTATGAAAGTTGTGACAGCACGACGCTTTAATACAGAGGAAGCTGTATTGAAAGAGGAAAACACGGCACACTGGCATTTTGCTGCACAGCATACCAAGCCCAGGATCGCCTCAAATTTTAAAACAATTCTGTTTGAAAATATAAATTGCATTTTCCCAACCGATGGACACTCTCTCTCAAGTACACATTTTTCTCTGGGGGATGTATTATATCCATCTATCTCGTTACACAATGTTAGCTGTATTTCAGACCCCATTTAGTCAGGCTTGGGAAGACATGAGCAAGTCAATCACATCACCTCAGAGAAAATAAATATCCTTAATACCATATCACTAGGCTTTCAGCAAGGGCCATGTGCGTTAAAATTCTTATTCATGCTATTTGTATGTATTTCTCTGTAAAGCTGAGCAGTCGCAATGCGAGTCTTGGAGGAAGGTGAAGGTTTCATCTTTCTAATCCATGGTAAAACTGTCCAAGATGGGTTCAAAGAGTCCATACGAATAACTGTCATTGTACCGGTGCACTGCAGGGTGGGAAAAGGAATGAGGGCTGTCCTGCTGGAAGACTAGGTAACTCCTCTTAATGATATATAGCTCTCATCTACAGGCCTGATTAGGAGCAGATATTGGAGACCAGTTTTTCATGAAGGATTTGCCATTCAAGACAGTAATTGGAGGGTAATATAGGTGTTTCTTTAGTTTGAGGCTGTTTTGGGCTGCTCAAGAATTTTAGGGTCAGGCAGATCAGCAAACACAGTGAATTCAAAGGTACAACATAATGCAATGGAAGAGAAAAATTTAATATGTGTTTACCCATGCAGACACGTGAAAACGTACATGCGAGCGCACAGAACCTGCAGATCTACCTTTGGCATTTGCCAAGTCCCCATTTTAATTAAGATCAACTATAATCATACAGTAAACTAGCCACAGTAACAGCAATTAAGACTTTAGCCTCTTAAAACACATCAGACATTTACAGAAAGGAAAATTCAATTTGGAGAAATGCATGGGGCGAGCACTGAGATTCTGTATAGGATAACTAAACAAACATGCAAATCAACCTATTTAAGAATAAAAGTGTTTTCTTGAGATCTCGAGAGGCTTTCCCATTATTCACAAATGGCTAACCGTGCGCTCCCTTCCCAGAATTATAAACGAGTCACCAGAAAATAGCAAGTTGGACAAAATTGTCCAACAGCCCATTAACTGTACAACTGCGCTAAATAGCCAGAGACAAGTCTAAATCTGCCAGAACCAGTGTCTCCCGAGTCTGCCAAGCGGATAGATATTTCAGCTGCAGAAATATCCATTTGCAGCTTGCCACCATCTGGACCTTGCAAACTAAGCACGGAAATGAAGGGCTGGCATGATCCAGCTCAGTAAATGGCCCTGTAGTTCTTTGGAAAATCTTTAAAGATGGTCATAGCGAGAGGTACTTCGGGCTGTTTGAATGAGACATTCTGAAGAAATACACATCACAAAATATTTTTGTGTGAATACAAACGTCTACTCGACATTGAATTCTAAAGATTAACTAAACACATGTCATTTTAGTTGTTTTCTGTTAAAACTCCTAAGGCCCCACAAATGATAATTTTTCATATGTGCAGATTTACATGGAAATTCACCTCATTTTACCTGATTTAAAGGGTCCTGAATCACACGATGTGCCAGGGGAGCCCGATCCAAACAGGCTGCCTGGGAGGAGGGCTGTGACCGGCCGCCTCCACTTAGCCTGGCCACACGTGGCACCCTGTGCAAACCCAGCGCAGAACTGGGAACACAGCAGAGCAGCAAACGTGCCCACGTTTTGAAGGGCCCCACACACCCACTGGGGCTGCAGCTCATGTCGCACTGACCACACTAAATGCAGTGTAACATGTCCCAGGGAGTAACAAAGCATCTTCTAAAAGTCAAAATTCCAAAACTCCAGTGAAGTTATGCTTGCCTCCTGCATTATTGGCTAAATACAAACGCATACTTACTAGTAGTTCTTCAGTAGAATTGACTTAGTTCAGCACTGCACCCATCAAGTACAGAGATCTCTGAATTCTGTCATTTTGGAAGCACCTTTGGAGAACACTGTCTCACCGAATATTGTTTTCAACTTGCATTGCAGTAACAGAACTCACTCTGAGTCGTGAGTGTGCAAACCAACTTTGTTCATTTAAGTCAATCCATTAAGTTTATCACAATCCATTACGGTGCTCATATCTGAGGCTCCCAGTGATCTCCAAACCATCAGAAAACCTGCCATCTCATCACATGCAAGCTGAGTTAAAGATCTCTCCATTTCTACACATGACCTACGACAAAAAGGCAGTTTTCAGCCTCTGCGGAGGCTCATGTTTGACCCTGACGACAGCAAAACAAGAAGAAATCCCCCCCTTCAATTCTGAAGGTTGTTCTCAAGACAAACAAGCCTTATTTAGTCTCTTCCAAGCTGACTACTATCAAACCTCACCTCTGTTCTAGAGCAGGCACACATACCAATGAGTCAAGCTTTGCAAATCCAACCTAGTAGTTTTAGAAATATCATCCCTGATTTACTACTTTGAGCATTATAAGGCTTAAGAACTGACCCTAGAGTTCTGGGGATATCTCCACATTTGCATTCACTTAATATTCAGACTTGGACTACTGAGCACTCTTTAATCACTTAAATTCATTAACCATTTCTCTGAGGATGACTTCTTAGCTCACTAACAAAACCTTGGATTCATTAATTTATTTAGCAACCAAGTTCCAGATACATCAACAGGACTTTACTTCTGAAAGTGGGCCTTAGAATATGGCCTTAAGTGCTATCCCAGACTAACAGGCACTCACACACTGGCAACTATCTATAGATTAATCTCAGTCCTGACTTTAAGAAGCCTTTCTTATTTATTGGCAAATTCTAAGTAGTGATTGAAAAGAATGGATACTGCCTTTTTAGGGCCCTTGTTCTTCCCCTAAAGACATATTATCAATTTCTTTAATTATCACAGTGACAGTAAAAGTTGGTAAAATATTTAAAAAGAGGGAAGGAGTGAAAACCTGTGTTTATGTTCATTTAGGACCACTCAAAATCAGGTTACTTCAAAAACAGAAAGAGAAATCATTGGACATTTAAATAATTAATTTCTGTAAATCCATTAAATGGGAATCAATGTAGCATTTTGACTGATTCAGCACAATCAGCCTTCACTGATCAGCTTCTAAATTGCTATTTCTAAATGGCCATTTACAGTATTTCAGCATGGCACTGTGTAAATCACTAGTCAGTCAAGCGCCCGCATCCCAGACAGAGGGTGAGAACGCAAACAGCCTGGTGACAGCCTAGCTATGATAATTAGATAAATTCATGCAAATGAACCCCAACTTCTATCATTTTCACTTCTACAAGCAGCTCCACTATTTCTAAAACACTAAACAGTGGACATTTTATTTTAGATAGTTAAGATTTATAGCAAATCTTCTGACACATTGTTGAGCACTAATATGTTCCTTGGGTTGAAAGCAGAAAGTGTGATTTCTCAAGCTTCATTGTTTTGCTGGAAGATGAGAAAATTAGAAGCAGCAGCCTGGTTAAGACTGCTCTTACCAGCATCTTTATCAAAGCAACGAGGCAGGATAAGCAGCAGCTTTTGGCGGATCAGATCAGCTTCATCAATTCTCTGCTGCAGAGAACAGAGATTCAAAAACAGGCAGCTGTACAAGGTCAAAAGTAAAAAGGGCAGCCCCTTAAAAACTAGCCAACATTTTTACATGCTTGATTCTTAAAGACAAAAATATACTTGTAGAGTATATATACACACTTTTTTTTTTTTTTTTTTTTTTTTTAAATGCAAGATGTATTGGCCCCGTACTGTAATCTGAGCTCTATCAGGCAGAGTTAAGTTTGGAGAAGGGGGACTTTCCAAAGACGCTGCTGCTCTGAGCGCTCCCCACACACAGCTTGGCCAGCAGTGCCTTTGCCATTAACAGTGCAAGAGCTTACGAGGCGCACGCCTTTCGGTGAGCTTGTGCTGAGAAACAGGACATCGTGCTTCTGCTCCATGAAACGTTATTTAACCTGCATCCCTGCAAACTGCTTGCCACCGGAGTTGCAACTTCTCACACAAGCTAAAGGCATTTGAGAGCCTCTGAGTTCAGACCCCAAATCACAAGGCACATTGTGTGGGAAAAGCAGCGACACCTCCCAATTTCCTGCCAGGTCCCAGCTGACAATTATATTCTGTCTCACTGCATTCTGCCTGTACTTTGAGTTTAACACTGTGTTTTTCCATTTCCATATCTATCGCATGTTGTTTTGTTTCACTGTGTTCTGCCAAACAGCGACAGAACTGCTATAATCTATATATAGTTTACCTATCGATTTCTGTAGTACTTTGAGATCTTTCAGATAGGTTATCACAATATAAAGTTCCTTCATCTGTCATTTAAGGTAACCTTTAGAAGACACAAAGTTCAGTCCAGGCCAGAGGTTTACCCAAACCCTTCTACATCTGATGTGGGCAAATCCAGAAGGAGAAGCCTTCTGGCAGACTTTCAGCACTGCTTAATACTACTTTAGACAAATTGACATATCCCCCATCACTGTAATCACATGGGACACTATTAACACCTACCATTTCTGTGGAACAGTCCTTTTCGAGTATTATCCCCACTTACCTACTTAGGAAACAGGCTGTCTGCTGATACTGTTACACCATTAAGTGACCTGTTCCTTCAGTCCAAAAAGAGCAGCAACAGAAGACGCAGGAACTCCTACTCTAACCTCCCCAGAAATGCTGTTTAAATGTTTAGCTCTCAAAATCTTTTTACATCAGAGCACACTATTAAAAGAGCAGGTCACTGAATATCTCGGTGACACTCTGCTTTGAACTGTGTCTTAGCAGCAATATTTCACTTTATTGCCATTTCCATCAGAAAAGTCGCTGCACACACAGACACGCACTGTTCACCGTTTCTCACACGGCTCTGAATGGGAGATCCTATCGGTTTGATAAAGCCACCAACTTCCTGAAATCAGAACACTTCAAAGACAGACAACAACATTCATTGTGCCTGTAGCACAAATTGCAGCGTGGTTGGGGCTTGGAAGCACCTCCTAGTTTCTATCTTTCATGAGAAGTGAGGGCTGTAGGGAGTATTGTTTTCAGTTACTTGAAAAAAATCAGTCTTTGTTGACTATGGGCTTAAAAGAACCTACAGGAAACGTTCCCTATGAACAGTATTCCTGTATCTCTATTACAAACATTAAAGACATAAAACCAAAAGAGGCTGCGCTAAATTCATTAATGCTAAAATCCAGAATGAATAAAAGCGATCACAACAACTTCGGACTTGCTGCCAACTGATTATGCATGGGTCAAATTGTGCTGAAAAAGGTAATTTCTGCAGTAAGAGCAGGCTCTTCAGAACTAATGGAGTACCAGTTCGGGCCTACTTCACATTGAGCAGAGTCAGTCAGCAAGAATTGCTGAAGAAGCTGCCACAATTCCACTGCCAGCCCCTAAAGTTGGGTCTTACCGCGACACATTGTGCAAGTCCAGCACCCCCTACACTCTAAGGGACACAGGACACTGAGCCCTACCAGGCAGGTGGGCCATGATTTCCTGTTGTATCCTGAGGGAACCACCATGGTTCCTTGGTCATTGATCCAGTTTGGCATTTTCTGGTGAAAAAGCTCTTGAGTCAGAGCCACTTTGAGATTTGCCTGCTGGGAGAAACCAATTTACTAGGAATGGGGCTCCTCGCATGCCAGCACGAACACCACAGTGACGAGTCTCATCCTGCCAGGGACCCTCACACCCCACCACCAAGCAGCAAAATCAATACCTAACTAATAACTCTCTTTTTTTTTTTAATCTGTTTTTTCTTCTTCTTCTTCTGTTTTGCAAGAGACCAGCAATCAGCCCATGTACTAGGAAAAATAAACTAATAAATAATTAATAAAGACTGGGAAACTTGGAGCAAAGCAATCTCCCAGCTGCAGTCCGTGGCATTGTGCTATCTTTGACATCAATTCCTTGTGGCAGGACACATCGCCCTGTGCAGTGTACTTTCTAGGCACAACATTCAAGCTGGCTAGGGGTATTATTTCAATTTCTAGGAAGGGCAGCTGATACAGATGAGAGTCAGCGCTGTTAGCAGAGGAGACGGCAGCACTGACCCACATATTGTAACAGGGATGTGTTCACGTGCTGGGTTAATTCTGGAGATTCACATCAGAGCTGTACGGACGAGAGGTACGCAACTGGGCACATGATGGTAATTGAACATGAAGACTACAGCAGTACATTTTCATAGTGTGTTTGAAGATATTAGAGTAAGAAGCTTTAAACACATAGATAGTGAGGGAGCTCCTATTTTAAAATCATCCTCCCAAGGATTCTGCAATCCATGAAGCTGAACTTCAAATGTTACATCCAGATCTAGCTGCACTGCACAAAACTACCTTCGATCTACAATTAGTATTTTGCTGCACGGCAGCCAGCCTCCCAGCAGGCACCACTGAGACCGCCTCAGGAGCCACTTACCGAGCCATGAGGTTCCCGTTCTGCACGCGGAGGCTCTTCCATCCCGCGGGCAGGTTGCCCGTCGCCGTGTCCCATCCTTGCAGCCAGCGCTCAGGCTTGGGCATTCTGTTCAATTCAAGATTTTATTATTATTAACTGAATAGACAAACTATCACATCAGTCTAAGTGAACTCTGGTATCCTGAAATGTTACTGCCAATTCTAGTCATGCCAATTCTTGAGCACTATCCTCTTACTGCTGTAAACAAGTCTAGAAGAAGTTTCCATCAAATTAATTGGGTACATAGGAAAAAATATATATATATAAAACCCATAAGGAACAAAAGTGATCAGCACAATTCTGGACTATGTATGTAAGTCGGCAGTATGGCTCTCAAACATCTGAGCCATTTTCCAGGGATCCTCATTTACATGGTTCCAGAATCAATACAGAACTTTAAACATTATACCCACAGCCAATTTACATGCCTGCAAAAGTCACCACATACTTCTGCCATTTCGCCTCCTAAGGGCACTATGGAAATGGCATGGGTGTTCAGAGAGCATGAAGACTGATGGCTAAATCCCAAAAGGTGAGTCACAAGGATTCTGTTGGACCCCAAATGCAGATTCCCACTTGATTACAAAAGTCCCAGAACACAAAACACAGAAAAATCCCCAGGAGCTTCCACAGCAGCAGCAACGCATCCCAAGAGCCGACTTTGAAATGTTACAGTAACAGCCATCACACTGTTGAAGGGAAGCAAGGCTATCGCAAAGCACTTAAGGTCGATCTAAAAATCTACATCCAGATGAAAGTAATAGATACACCTGAAATTCAGACCCAACTACCCAGCCCCCAGTCAACATTTACAAAGACATGACTGATGAGCAGCAGTATTTAATTTTCTGTCCCTTTGCCACATCCAGCATCTGTTCATTACTCTAACAGGATGAGAAATAACTATGAAAAATAACCGAGCTCCATAAAAACAAATGCAATGCTAAAAAGCCTGTATTTGGAATACGTGTATCTTAGAAAAGGATGGCACTTGAATTTTGCAGGCTCAATCTACATGGCCATCACAACATACTGCTATTTCCTGATAGCATGAAAAATGTATTTTGAATTTTGAGCTTCCACACTATTATGGAGGATTATGGAATTTTCCAGATTTTTCTAACAGCAGACAAGCTAGAGGAGTATTATGGGCTCTCTGCACAAAAAAGGTATGATTCACTCTTCTTCTGAGAAGAGCCTTAGTATGTATGACACAACCCCCAGCATGGGTACAGAAAACACAGAGGGGCTTCATTTTCCAGTGCAAAGGGCAGAGCTAAAGATGCAGTCTGATAACATGGCTGAGATAAGCAGTAATTATTGGACAAGAGCCAAGCAGATAAAGCTACAGTCTTATCAGAGTCAATATTGGCAAGTGTCCTTCTGCAACGGTGACTTTAAGTATCACCAGCAGAGAAGCATGGAGGACTCGATACCTCTCTTCACGCACTAGAAAGCTGCTCTAATTATGTAGCTGTGAATTCTCCATGCAAAGGGAATCCCTGGGCAGAGAAAACCAACACAAGAGACACTGGACACCTGCTTCCATCTTTTCCTGGGCTGGCTGGGCCTATTCTAAGCAGGCTCTGTGCAGCCTGCTCAGCCCTGCTGGAGACTTGGATTCCCACACCCATGGATGAGGCACAGGAGCCGTTTCCTAGTGTCTCCACAGGAAAACGCTCCTAAGGAGAGTGCTCTCATTATGTCATTTTTATGGATTTTCCCTTAGGAGACACTAGGTATCTGATCTGATGTTTTCCTGAAAGAAAGCCGGAGCCCAGCAGTGCTTAATATAGTCAGGGAAAATAATCCCCTCTCCCCACCCCCAGAGCCCTTCACTCTTATGTCTGTATATGCTCCAACTATTCTTCTTACTATTCTTACTCCTCCCACTTTTTTTTTTTTTTTAAAAAAAAAAAAAAAAAAACACTCTTATTTTGTTGGTTTATCTTCCTTGAGAAAAAACTAATGCTCTTTTTATCTGGATATTCACATAAGAATGCAACATAAACATACTATTAAAATTGATAACAAAGTTTGTTTTTATTTTTCATGGCCTTTATTCAGAGGACAATCTGAAGGAAATCAGAATCACATTGTTCAAAAACGAAACATTGCTTCATATGGTTCCAGCTACTTTGGACCTTGCAGAATTCAGCAACAATACAAAGTATTTGACCAGAGTAGAACAGGAGCAGGAGAGAGGCATAGTTTTCCCAATACCCATTAACTGTTCTGCCTCCCCAAGCTCACAGCTTTTCACATGGCCATTCCCTACATCCCTGACTGTGCCTTCCTGCTCGGAAGCCTTGGAAGTCACCTAGAACCAGAGGGAGGAGCCAGGGTCAGAGGGAATGGAGAAGAGCCAGCTGGTCTGGAAGGGGTGTCAGGCGAGCACCTGGGTACGGCCCCATCACAGCAAAGAGCAGCGCTGCCCTAAAAGGCGGGTGGGAAGGTCCTGCTTCTAATTTTCAGGTTCCTAAACACACTGGAGACCGGGAAATTGGCCACCGCACATAGAGCAGGAAGATGCTGCCACCTGCAGGCATGAGCATCACGAACCCAAACTCCGGAATCTCCCCGGAATGCAGAAAGCACAGCACGAAAAGCCATCGCGATATGGTACCTACAACAGTGAAACCCATCCTGTTTTTTAATGCCCTTTCATTATTCCTAGCGCTGGGAGAACAAAACCTGTGCACAAAACAGGACCTTCTAGACAGAAGGAAAAAAAAAACTATAAAACCAGGGTTTTTATAGTTTTTAAGAGTACCAGGATCCGCCCCAGGAAGCACAAGATCTCTTCCAATCCTCCAAGTCTGGCACTTCTACTCCAATGATTAAGTTGTCCACATAAATGAATCTGAGATCCTGACTTGATGTTCCACCATGTTAGCGCTCAGAGGTCAAAGCGTTTCCCAAGGTTGTGCTTTGTCCTCTTGCGTACATTTGAATTCATAGTTTAATTTTTAGTTCTATGGAGAATTTATACGTACCCTTATAAAATGTGCTCTTTACAACAGGATACAAGAAATCCTAAAACTAGAAGACTTTTCAGAAGAGGTTGAAATGATCCCAAAACTTAGCACAGTGATTTTTCTGAATTTTCTTTTCTCAAGTGCAATGATGGATCTCCTGGTTCTCTACGTGCCTTTTGTGGTGGGACCCCATATTTCACTGTCTGTTATGCCCACGTCGTGTGATAAATGATGGAGTGGCCCAAAGAGGGAGACTTACCGCTTCAGCACTGGCCTTGCACCTTGGGACTCATCTACAAGATCTTCCATTTTAGCAATACAAGCAAAGTTAAAACATCCCCAGTTCCACATTTTGTAGTGGCCAGAACACAGCAAATCAATACAAAGCACCTACCTCTGCCTGGTGAATGAGAAACTTATCTGGTTCACACAGTTCTTTGCTCTTGTACCATCCACTAAATAATCTCATTTTCAACCTCACTGAAGCCAACTCCTCATAAAGATCTTAATATAAATGAATGTGTCTAGCCCACAGTTTTTACTGACATTGCCTTGAAGTTCCAAAATAAAATTCTGGACATTCATTTACATCATGAAACTCATTCCTATGAGGAAACACTTGGTGCTCTGATGAAGACTTCACTTCTTTTTGATAAGGTACCTACATATTGTACCACCCACAATATGGTTTTCACAACTTGTTCATACTTTGAAAAGAGAATACTTTTCTGATGCACACAAACGAGAAGCAGAAGAATAAACTAGCACGAACCCTGTCAATAAGTACACACCTTGAAAAATAGCTTCCTAGTTTATAGCAGATTTATAGTTCTTATCTCAGGTTTCCAAAGTTCATCTGAATCTCCAATACAGAGAATTTCAACATATCAGTAAATCTTTTAAACCACGAAGAAAACTCACTCAAAGCAGCAGTGTCCCTTATCAGTGGAAGAAGAGATAAATCTGAAATAATATATAATTCATGATGACACATATCAAGGCATTACCCCAAACACTGACACGAGACCTATTTATGACATTGCTTTGCTATGCGTATTCCCTACAGAAATATCTTTGCTCTTATTCTGCACCAAACACCTGCTCTGATAATGCACATCCCTTCAGAGCTAGGGAAGATCTAATTCAGCCACCACTTCTCATGATGAAAAACTAGTGGCCCTCAGCCAGCAACATATAAAAGTAAATGAAAATTTAGGTGCAGATCAGAACGATATGCAATGCATTAAGACTGTTTTAAATAAAGCTGATGACCTCAGACATGAAGCTATCCCATTCTCTAAAAAGATGCCAATACGAATGTTAAAGTGCCCTTGGCTGGGGAGCAAACTTCTGGTTTGGTTCATTCATTCACAACGACTTCCTCAAAGTTGAACACATATAGAGGCTGACAAGCTCTGAACAAATGAAGAGACTTTTCACATCTTTCTAATATGGTCCCAAGAGTTAAGGATCAGATGTGCTGATCAGCAGGCATTAATGCTGCTGCTCTGACAGTCATCACCTGGAAGGACTCTCCAAACATTAACCACAACTAACTCCTAGGAGTGAGGCTACTGCGAGATACCTCCTAGAAGTGCATTTCATTCAGTGGCCACAGGTGACAATGGGTCTAACATACCACATGAGTCAGTACTGCAGTCCTTGAATAACCAAAAGAGATTGCTGAATAGCTAAGATATCACTGAAACTACCAGGAATAACAAAGCGGGTTTTGTATTTCCCTGCTGCCATTACTGCAGTTCATTTTGGGATTAAAGTCACAAAAGCAAAAAGTGATTTTAGTTTCACAAATACTTCTTGGAGAAGCCAGCAGGATAGACAACATCTTCTCAAGATATAGAATAGGGACTAAATAATCCCCTGAATCTCCTTGTACCATCAAACCATGCCGCAGCCATTAGCCAAACAACATACTGAAACTGGTCAGCAAATCACACCAAAACTAAGGAGATACCAAGGACTGGTACATCTATTGCCTCCTGAGTTTCACACTCTTTCAAAGACAGCTTTCCCTCCAAATTTTTTTAGGTCAGAGATTTAGAAAAATAATATTTCAAATATTTTAATTCTGACTAGAGAGAAAAAGAAAAAAAAGAAAAAAAAAAAGGCAGTCAAGTCTGGCTGCACTTCCATCAAGGCAGCAACATGTGCAGTCCCAGTGAGCAGCAGCAACATTTCTCGGAAAGCCAGGTCAAGAGGGTCCTCAGCCTGTGAGATACTAGGACCATCTGAGGAGGACAGAGGACAGGGACAGACTGAATAAGATTACATGTTTTCAAAAAAATTGAGTCCCTATTTTGTGAAGAGATGGGAAAGTGTTATGATGAGAGGAACAGAGAAAGAAAATGTAGACTTCAAAAGTTTATAGGAAAGCCACATAAGGAGAAGAATAAAGCATATAAAATACACAGGTAAGCACCAGGGTAGTCATGCTAGAGTGCAGCAAGAAATAGTACAATGTCTAGAAACAGCAATGGAAAAATAATTTCCTAAACACATGATTTTTGAACATGCATTTACTTGTCCAATTCAGCTAGGCTAAGAGCTGATTGAATCTGACAGATTTTACTCACACACACAAAACAAACAAAAGCCACCCACATCCCACATCAGACGATTCCCCAAAGACAAGCTGCAATGGCACGAGCAGTCCAGCAGCTCTGCATGCCTCGTGCTGTGTGTGACACCATCTTTTGCAGGGGGATTTTTCACTATCTTCTTGACAACAGCACACAGAGCAGCTGAATTTAGAAATCTCTACTGATGGAGTATTCCTGTTCACCAGGGCCTTGGGCTGCCCAATTGCCTTTTGCAGTGAGGAACCCAAAGCTCAGTGATATCCACTGTAACCCAGGCCAGTTTCCCCCTCAGCACAGCGAAAGTCTGATCATTTCTGGCAGGCTCACATGAAGCATCTCCTCTGACTAGGACAGACTGCATGGACTTTTTCCATTAAACAAATAATAAATAGAGGATGATTCTTCAGCATCCTAACAGGGCAGTCTGCAGTCTCAGAGAAAAGCCTCAGCACAAAGATTCAGTCATGGCATGGAAAGCCAAACCATAATGCAACATGATAGCAGGAAAAACCCTGTGCTTTGGTAGGATAAGACAACCCTAAGACCATGCTGCTCTTCTGTCCAATATTACAAAGTGCAGCTGGACACGAAGGGTCTCCCCAAGACAGGACAGATGTTCCCATGGGCCCTGGCAGCACATCCTCTGGCCAGGCCCCTGCTCCATCACGGGAGAGGTGACAGAGGCCAAGTGGCCAGCGCAGGTACTGAGGGTGCCTCAGTCAGGCATGGCTAAAGGAAGCTTTGAGCAGTTTGAGCAACCTTCTATCTGGGACCACCAGACCTGGCCACCCTATTTGTTACTTGCCCGCACAGAGCCTAGGGCTGCCAGCCCAGCTGGTACCTGTTTCAGTCACTACCTGCTTTCCTGAATTGAAATTCAGCAGTAATTGGCATACCTAGCAAGTAGACTGGATGTGGCCCCAATCAGTCAAGTGCTCCAGTTTTCCATCTTTATAAAGATCTCACAAATAGGGAGGGGAAAAAAAAGGTCCGTTAATAAATGTACATCACTTAGATCCTGTGATAATGGAGGCTTTGCAATAAAACCAAGATAAAGAGAGGCTAAGACACATGGCAGCAATTAAACTGTCCACCTCATTGAAAAATGGAGAAAAATCTCACAGCTAAGATACTGGATATCTTTCACTAAAACCAAAACATTTTCTGGTGCAAGCATAACAACATCTTACAACACTTCTGTTCCTTTCTCAGGTGTTCACAGTTTTAAAATGGCATCGATAGCACCCACAATAGCCCAATCTACTTCTGTCAATGAGCCATAGGTAAAGAGGTGCTTAAACAGTCCATAAGCGTTTAGAGGAAAACAAAGCCGACGCCTTAGAAGACAGGGCAGGGGTCCCAAGTCTCCAACTAATCTTTGCGCATCTCTAGAAATTCACTTTACTGTCTTTTTTCCTAGTCATCTGAGCAGTAAAAGAGAACATCGCAGCTCCCGAGTACAATATATATTTGAGCTGCTTTATGCCATACTAGGAATTAAAAACATTAAAATAATATGTCAGTGCATCATGCATATTACAGAATAAAGGAAGATAGAAAATAATGAAGAAATATTCATTTGCATCTATAAAAACAGATCAAATGACTGATGGAAAAGGGAAATCATCTCCAAGCACTAGATAAGCTTGTCTGCCACCAGCCTCGGTTTCACAACCTGTAATTAGAGGGTTCTGAAAGCAAAAACTGCACAAACACAGTCACGTTGGCATCAATAAGTCCAAGGCAAGGACAAGTTTAATGTTCCAATTCTGCTTATTGGTTGCAGTTATTCTGTTCCTTCTTCCTATTTTCTTATAGAACAGAGTGAGAATTACCCCATAAATTCTGTTCATTTCTAATAAAACAATTAAGTAGCAAGAATTCTCTTCATTTCCAGTAGCTGAGAAACATAACCAAATATGTAAGAAGTCAGCTTATTTAGAAAGTGCTTGTGGACTGAAATCCTGAATATTTTAAATCAATTATATATTATAGAATGATTGCTTAATGTCTTGCCCTTCAACAACCCTTTCCTTTTAAGGTCACAACACCTAAACAGGTGAAGACTATTCAGGATTTCTAAGGTAAAAGGGGAAGAACTGGAAAAGATATTTCTCTGACAACAGCCAGCACTATGTTTGGTCTGAAAGACCTTCCTTTCATGCAAAGTGTCAAGTAGCAAAGGCTCAAATGTTCAAAGTACTGACTACTGATGTTTTCAAAAAGCCAGGTTGGGTAAGAGAATCTCATTACAGATTTTCAACCTGGGTGCTTTAGGATTTTGTCAAGACACAGCATTTCCCATCTCCTGCCTCTCCAACACAAACATAAAAACCGCACAATAACTCTGTTAAATGAAAGTACATCACCACTGAAATCTTTATGACAGATCTGAAATATAATGCTCTAAACCAGCTTAATTTTTAGCAAACATTGTGCAGATGCTCTACAGATGACATATTTCTTATAACATCATAAAAGTGATAAAATGCCCACAACGGAGGTATTCAAACAAACAATAACAAGAGATCACCTTCACTAAAGGCTAGAGGAGGCTCTTCTTTTTTGACAGTTATTTACATGCAAGGAAATAAACTAAGAACTAAAGCAGTATGAAACAGTTTAACTTTTGAGATAATGACACCAAAGAGTAGAAAGACATTCAAGCCATTTCCCAATAGCTTCACTAATGTGGGACATTTCCCTTTCTCTTATTGACTTGCTTGTCTCTTTGATATAATAGAACCTCACTAATTCACTCTAATGACTGGGAGGCCGATTGCAAATTACCAGACCTTGCAAATTAGCAAGTAAGCAAACAAACACTATTAAAAAACCCAGTCAAGGATATCTTGGCACATCATTTACTTTCTTCATTTATTTTTCAAAAGCGTAATTTAGTCCTACAGTGCTCCATAGCAAACCAGCAAGAAAGCTGGGCAAAATGAGCACAGAAGACCCTACCATAACAGCTGCTTTTCTTCTGGCTTTCACAGTCATTTCCACTCAAACAAAAGGCAAGGCTGTGGTCCTAGGGATATCCAAGGAAACTGCAAGGGCAGACAGATGGGTGCCCTACAGTTGGGATCTGCCGACAGCAGCTCATTACGTTCTGTGAGGGCGGCTGTGCACTGGGTCAGGCTGCCCAGAGGGGCTGTGGAGCCTCCTTCCTTGGAGGTGTTTAAGGGCCCGGGCAACACGCTCTGGTGGCAGAGCCAAGGAGTTGGACTGGGTATCTCCAGAGGTCCCTGGCAACCTGCACCATTCCATGATCCTGTGCTCCACTGCACTTCCTTCCTAATGCTACAGAGATTTGAGCCAATACAGCCAGACTGTGAGAGCCACCAGGTTTGCAGTCTGCAGGGCTGGAGACATTTTCACAGTAGGCATTTTGCCTCGAGGACTTGCTCTGTACATTTAATTCTGATAGCTTTGTTCTTATTACTCCTCCTGGCTCTGATAGATACCTACTATTAAAAAAAAAAATCTGTGACACATGGTACAACTACCTGGGTGGTGAGAACAATGTCTACTGCTCAGCTTCAAATGCAGGCAAGGACATACTGGCACTGGACTAAAATTTTAGCAGTATTAAGGCACATCCATACTACTCCAAGGCAAAAGTATCCCAAGGATTCTTTAACCAGCCCTCCTATGGACAACAGAAGAGTTTGGGCAAAGGAAGAGAGACTTTCAGTATTCCCTAGCTGCTACAACAGCTCTTTTAAGCGTCTATTCTACACTCGGACCCTGGAAAGCAGTCTGGTACCAACGAGCCGGCAGGCAGCAAAGAGGTGCTTTGTGCCAAGGCCCTCTGAACTGCAAGCTGAGACCTGGTGCTTTTGAGGCACATCCCTCAACTTTGACATTAAAGTGTGTGGCTCTGCGTATGCAGGGGGGTTGGACTAGATGATCTCTAGAGGTCCCTTCCAACCCTAAGCATTCTATGATTCTATGATTCTCCCCTGCCTTTTATAGGGAGCTCCTATTCTGCACTTCTCTCAGCTCTGTCAACTTCAGAACTTCAGGCTCTTTCCCAAGGGATCCTGAAGCAGGTTCTCACTGTTCATGTGCTGACAGATTTTTCCTTGTTTAGGTTTAAAATAAAATTTAGTAGTCATTAATATGCTTTAAAGTTCAGTCTTGTTTCTCAGGATTTGAAAAATAACTCTAAAAAGCACAAAGGGCATGTTCTGTACCTCCTATACCTGTTTTGGGCCTTTCTATGTCCCAAGTCATCTGCCTCAAAGCTGTTCCAGGGTGCAGTACCTGAGGGAATATACTTAACACATTCCCACATAATTGCCACTAAACCCTGGCAAACCTTCGAAACAAAATGTCCTTACACAAGGCTGTCAAAAAAGTCTCTTGTTACAATCTTCCAGCAGCTCTGCTTCCTGTAGGGTTCAAAACATTGTTTCTCCCTTCTTGCCCTGCAAAAGGGCAATTCACTACAATTCACTGTATTTTTACATTACAGAATTACTTTATCAAGCAACACCACCACCTCTTTTCCTGCCTCTTCTCTGCAGCATCAAGGTGAGCTGCAGTGGACCCTGGAGGGAAGCTGCAGAATGGGATCCCCGGGTCTCTGCAACTTCAGCTATAACATGAAATCTTATTCCTGTTCCTTGAACTTTTTAAACTTGTTAGATTCTGGGTTTTCCTCCTCCCCACAAGCCCACCACGTGTCCAGAAGATGAGCAGGGCTTTCCTCACAGAATGCCCCCAAAGCAGCTACCTGGCAGCAAGTTTATTAAAGAAGCAGCTGAGGCTGCACCTCCCACCTCCTTACAGCCCTCTGAGCTACTCCAGGGGGTTTCTGCACAACCGTAAGAAGAAACTGAAACCTCTGGGAACTATGATAACAGAAATTAATACCCATCATCTATTTGCTATGCACATTTACAAAAATCCTATTTTTAAAGGCATTGAGGGCTACCAGCTTAATCCTCTTCTCTCTCCCATACTTTCTGTCAGCCTGTCCCGAGGGGAGGAACCAGTGGCCTCCACTTCATCCCACAGGCTCCCAGCTGCTCCAGGGATGCCTGCAATAGATAGCTGACCCCTTGTGCGCAAACCCCAGGCTTCCTCACACACTTGGATTTGCCTTGAGGGCCGGTTACCGCTGCCCTTTTAGACAGCGCCAGACGGAAGGCAGGACGGGGGGACACAATTTCCTCCAGCTCGCACAGTAAATTGAGGCAGCTTTAAAGAGCAGGGCCAGCCATTCTCAGAGGAGATGCTAGAAGGACAGCACAGCTCCTGCCCATGCGCTGCAGCCTGACCTACGGGTCTGCATGTGCAGCAGAGTATTCACCCACCCTCATAACAATACTCAGGTCAACCAGGGAAAGTTTTTAAAATATATATTAGATTCCCGATATCCTTGAGGAAATTATTTTGACCTTATGTTGCTGAAAGTTCTCCCAGAGTTATACTGCCTGAGCTCCTTTGTGGCATATAAGTTTATTAAAAAAATGCCTGTTGCAGATTTTCTGATCAGAACCTAGTAATGCAAGTCAGAGGCTTCTGTTCAGCTGATTCAGTGATAGCTCTCTTCAGCAGGGAGAAATTACTTTTGTGTAAGAAGCAATACCCAACTTGTTTCAAACCTCAGCCTCTGGCAAACCTGTCATAGCAGGAGACATTCCCTGTTTCTTTGACAGATTGGCCTGGGGCTGAAAGTTAATCTAACATGTCAGAAAAAGTATACAGTAGGTAAAGAAAAAAGCTAAAGCTAACCCTCTCAGCATTTTACATTAGGGCATATTTGAAAAAAATGCTTATTTATACATAGTGGAAAATATTGCTCTAAGTTTCAAAATTAAAAGAAAAAAGGCAGCATAAAGATATGCTAACAATAAAAAAGATAAGCTTACAAAATAAGCAGACCAGAATCTGTGCCCTACACCAGGGATAAAAACTACCACCACCAGCTAAGATCCAAGACTGCTTATTTTTGCTACTACAGACCAATTTTCTTTCTCCTTATCACTAAGCATGCCAAATTAATAACTGGTTTCAACTAGCAGAATCCATGAAAACATGAGTTTTAGCTACCATAACACTTCAATAAAAATCATACTTGCCAGTGCTATCAATATGTGATTTTGTTGTTGTCGTTCTATGTATCACCTTACTCAGAAGCAAGAATTTGTTTCAGTTTCTCTGTTCTTTCTTGCTGATAAGGCCCCTGAAGTTGTATAAACAATCAGTGCTCAGAAACACATGAACATGCAAACATGCTGGACTTGTTGCTTTAAACCTTGGCTCAGATTTTAGGCCAAGTCAACAGAATTGCTATTGGCAGACACCAGTCTTAGGAAGCCAAATCAGGTCAGAACTACGTTCTCTGTGAGAAATTCAGTTCTGTCAAAAGTCTCAAAATTTTGCAGAAATATTTCAATGACTTAATTCCCTTAACTAGTCTAGAAGCAAGAAATGTTGATGATATTTTGTCCCAATGATTTGATTTGCATTTGTACTGAAAGGGTAAGATTATATTTATGATTTTACATTAGTAAAATGAGAATAGTGAGTATCCCAAAAACCACTTTCTTTCAATGTAAAATACCTTAGAATGAGAAGAGAGGAGGGGCACATCAGAGAGCAGAAGGGTCTAATACAGAAAACACATTCAGCAGTATTAGATTTTCCTCAGAGGGAAAGTTTTTCAGCCTGCTATATAGAGATGATTACAACAGAATGAAACACAACATGCTTATTATCATTCTAAATACGCAAGGAAATTTTCAATTAAAAAGAAAACAAAAACAAAAACTTTTCAACTTCTTGGGCAAAGCAAAACTCCTGATTTATCTGGAAAATGCTTATATCAAAACACTAAAACTGCAAGAAGGAGTGTAATAATCCTTAATATTTGGCTTATAAATTAGACAAAAAATGCAAAGAAAAAGCAGCTTGTCAGCCAATCTGAAAGTTCTGCTCAGACTCTGAGTGTCCTTACTCAGTGTCACCTGAAGCATCATTTTTTCCACACTCAAGGCATTTAGCTTCCCCATTCCAAGGCACCGACAGCGCTTCTCCCTGTTCATTAGTGCCAAAAGAAACGCGCTCGTTAAAGCAGCGTTTCACAACGGCCGTCATTTGACACAGCTCATTTCTCCTACGTTCTCCTCCGTGCCAGACTGGAAGGAGCTGCCGGGTCAGTCGTCTCCTATAGCTCCGCTCCCTGCTGAACACCAGGACAGCTATGCATGAAGCACAAGTCAGGAGTGCCCCAAGAAGGGGAACAGGGCCCAGGGGCCACAGGCAGCTAAGGGAGCAAATCCCCCACGTCTCTCCCTGCGAGTCCTACGAGCTGCAGCACCCGCCACCTTTTCCTGCACTCCCAACTTCTCCCACTGCATTCCCAGGTGCCAAGGAAGGAGGAAAGCAGCGGTGGGGAAAAGGGAAGAAAGCTAAAAATATTTGAAAACCAGAGACTGGCTTCTGCATTGACTGAAATTCTCTTTCCAACATTCTGCTTGGGCACATCTTTGTCTATCTGAAGACAATTTCATGAATGGCTGAAAAGCACCTTGAGAGCCCTGAACGCACCGAGCATTGCTCTCTATGATGTATGCGTTGAAAAATTGGCCAGGCTCATATTAATCTAGCAAATGGCAGCTCTCCAGCCTGATAGCTTTATAATGGGTATTTGGCCTTTCAAGAGTCTTTTTTAATCCCTCAGAGAATATATATTTGCAGTTGCATTTGAGCTATCAGCCTGAGGAAGGAGGAGGCTCCACATAATATTTTGCTGCAAGAAAACTTGTAATGAATGCATCGGGATCCTCATCTCACAAGTCTGATTTTTCAGGGGAGTATTTTTGACAGCCAGCACGAAGAATCACCTCTGATTTTGTATTTTGCTCTCACAGGTTTAGAAGAAGATACAACACAAGATAGAAGATGCAACATTTCTTCTTTTCATAAAAAGAAAGAAACCCAAGTATTATTAACAGTTATCCATCAATGTAGCCTTTGTGATAGTCATGGAACGAGCTCCACTTGCACACCATGTGCAATAACTTCCACAAGCTAAACCCAAGCCTCAAAAGGCAAAAATTTATCAGACTTTAATAGCACAGAAAGTCAACTTCAGTTTCTCTTTTAGATGAGTTCTCTTATGGTGCAGTAGTAGCACTGTGCTGACAGATGGCTCAAATGAGGGACTCCATTACAGGGATTACTGATTTCTCAAGCTTCTTTCCATATGAATGCTCTGAGCAATCACTAAACGCTTCAGTCACCCTCCAAGCATGACAGTCAATAATTTGGGGCATCATCAGCAAGAAACAGCATCGTACATCTCCTAGTTGGTACCGCCAAACTTCAGTACCACATAAAAGAGAATACAGGTGTTCATACAGAGAGGACCAGAGACTTCACACTAGGCTGAGGCCCTTTGCTCATCTTCATGGGTATTCCCCAGGGTAGGATACTGCAGTGATCTGGGCGGAAGCAACTACAGGGATAGGCCTGAAAGCCGTGTGAAGAACAGACATTGTTTCATTAAAGGTTCTGAGCTTTCGAACCTCCAGCTCTGTTCCAAAGCTGAACTGAAATCTATGAAAGTTTCTCTTAAAATGATTACAACTCAAGCAAAATGCTACATGATTAAAAAAAATCAAAACTTAAAAATGAAAAGCTACTTTCAAATTAAAAAAAAAAAACCTTTCAATTTCCAAAAGGTAAAATAGAAACAGCATCACCAGAATTATTTTCCTGTTTTCTTCCAAAACAATGTGCCTGCTAAGTCAATCTAATTTAACATGCTATTTTGGTTCCTTTGAGCAAAAAGGTTTTCTTAATCCTTCTGTCAGAGTTTCAAACCTGTTGTGGCAGCTACCACTCCTCAGAAACAGCTGATAGGCAGAAAAAATAGCAGGGCTATTAGTTACCAGATAGGAGAAACCACATGAGCTGCATAAATCCAAATGAGCAAAAAAAAAAAAAAAAAAAAAAAAACACACACACACAAAACAAAACAAGACTCTTCATCTAGAGGTCCAGTCCAGAAGTCATCGCTGTCTGCGTAGCCCTCCTTTCCAAAGGGAAGTTTCCAACCTTGTCAATAAGGAGCAAAAGGGACCCTGGTGGCGCAGGAACTTCGCAATATTCAAGCACACCATAAAGGTACAGCTTCAAAGATGAAAAGTTTACCATGACCTCCAAGACTAGTCTTTTTTTGGCCTGATGCTCTAATTAGAGACTGACTACGGCTTCTGATACCGTATGAACAAGCTGTTATCATTCTCCCCATCGGATATACAACAGGCACAATCTAGTCACTGTTGCCTGATTCACCACGTGAAGCAGAGGGTCTATCAAACCAACACTTCTCAAAGGTCCTTGCCCTTTAGCTCACAAATAGCAGCTTTCTGCAAACTGCTGCCAACTACGAAAGCACATCAGATTGGCATCAACAGCAGCAAAACATTCCCCCTTAGGGCACGGTTTGCAAGCATTCCCACCAAAAGCCGTTTTCTTCCAAGGGCTTCCTCTTGGGATGGAACAAGTCCAGGGCTTTGTCCCCTGAGCGCTGGCATTTAGAGCAAGACGAAAGGAGCTCATATGAGGAGCTCTTTGGCTGCAGGGGAACAGCTTCAGTCCTGTCCACATGGCACATGTGACCCTGCATACGTCTTGGGTAAGAAGGGAGCAACAGAATTCGGGGGAAGATCACTGCAAAATGGAAACAACCCCGATCCTAGCCTGAACGCTCAGAGGTGTCACAGGACAGCTTGCCCTCTGTCTCAGAAGTCCTTGATCTTGGTTTCTAACATCACAGGCTAAACCAATTTCCCTTTCCAGACCAAAGCTGGAAGAAAACCTTAAATAAAATGTCTTTCTCATAAAGGATATTGCTCCTCTGCTGTGCCAGATGGGTCCAGTGACATGCAATTTATCCAGCATCAGGAGGTGAATATGGGGTTAGCAAAACCATTTTCTCAGTACTCTCTCAAGCCTTTCTTGCTCTTGCCATCCCAGGCTAAGGTTCATTATTCAGGGTTTTCCAGTATTACAAGAATTTAAATCCTGAGCACAGAATGAGAATGGAGGAACAACAGGTGCCGAAGAATATTAACCGGAATAAGTTTTCAAATGGGAATCGTTAAACAGAGCTGCTCTACAAATACTGTCAGTGAAAACTACCATGGCATTAATTTACTTGGGAAGGGAACTCAATCAAATGTTCACCCTTAAATTCAGAACAAGTGACTAGACCTGCACACAACTAGGAGCCAACAAGGTGATGAGCTGGCACCCAGAGCAGGGGGGAGGCCTGTTTGCTGACACACAGAGGGAGATTGTGTGTGTGAAATGGCACATCCCTGCTCCCACCGTGCAAGGGGTCCACATCCCTCACACTGGCTAGAGGAATCTGGCAACTCTAGGACAACAGCAATAAACATCTAGGGAGAATGAAGTTGCTTCTGGTTGCTAACTGTTCCCTAAGTCTCTGGCATCCAGGGACTTTGGCTGAAACTATAGGCAGGCATCATCTTATTCAGGCATGAAAAGAAAAGATCTAAACATGTTGTTTAAGGCAGGCAAAATAACAGCGTTGTGACCCACTCTTCAGGACACACAAACTGGCCATATCCTCCCCCTTTGGGTGATTTAGGAAGACAATAGAAATTTGGAGAACTTCATGATAGCCATAAGCTAGTAATTTAAGACCAGATCTCTGATAAAGCACAACCCTGGACAGTCTCCTCTATTATATGATACAGTAGGTACAATTGCTTTGCTGGAGTTTCTAACCAACTTAAGGGTTTATTATGTTCCAGAATTTGCAGAGCATCCCATCTGTGGAGAAGAATAAAGTATCTGCAACAAGGTAGAGATCCTATACTCTGTCTTGCAAGGAGAAACTGAACACATATCACATCAAGAAAAGGAGAGAAAAGGGAAAAAACTTCTCCAGGACTCCAAATACTGAGACACCAACACATCACCAACATGCCTAGCCCAGCTCACCTTCATGGCAGCTCAGCACCTTTTCCAAGCATGAGGATAATAATCCTCACTGCTTGAAGGGCCCTAAACACATTTGGAGAAAGCTAAGAGGAAAAGGTAAAACTCTATCAGTTTGAAAGCTACCTCACCTAAGGATATCTACAGTCAGCAACAGGGAGAACTTGGGACAAAACTGCTGGGTCAGGCTGAGATCCTGCCCTTGCTTTCTGCAGCGCTAAGGAGCAGATTTACATTGTTAGGGAAAACCTATCCAGTGCAACTCAACCACACTCGTGTGGTTCACACTCAGTAAGTGTCCTACTTCTCATCGAAGGACAAAGCGTGCTTATTCTGGTTGTATTTCCTTTGCATTCCTGCAATTTTGGAAAAGCGCTAAGGATTTTTAATCACACCTAAGGCACCTTGCTCACAAGTAGTCAGAAGAGCCTCAGAAGTTTCCTGCCTGGCTCTGTCAGCTTTTGCCAGTGGCCACAGATCCCAATAACTGCAGGGCCACATGCCGTGGCCTTCCCCACTGCTCTTCCCCAACACATCCACTGCTCACGCATAGTAACTACATAAAGAAAAAGGACAGAAAAAAGGAGGTAGCTCCCGTTGGGAGGAGCCGGCTATCCCGGCTAGAGACCCACTTCTTTCGCCTACGGACCTCTTCCAAACCATGCTGGGAAGCTGGCACACATTCACTACGCTGGTGGGCAACACAGCCCACGGGTAAGCAGGTTTTGCCTTGATGATCTGACTTGAATTATGAAACTCTATCAAAGGCACTGTCAAAGATGCCAGGCTTGAAAAATAACACTAGGCAGCCCATCCTTACTCGGACACTGTGCTCCAAGTTCCTCTAGCTGAGAGTTCAGCTCTTTGCTCCATGTTAACAGGCAGCTGTTTGGAGCAGGAGGGCAGGGTGGCAGGAAGGGAATTACAAAACTAACCAAATTCTGGCCTGCCAGCAAGAGGACTTCCAGGACACCAAGTTTTAATCAGAGACACATGTCTGAATCTCCCTGCCATATCCACTTCATATGAATGAGCAAGATATCGAAGCCCGGAAGAATCCTGCTCCCAGAGCGTCCAGAAGGGCAGGATTCCTGCAAACCTTAGATCCTGCCATGTAAGGGAAGCCAAGCAAGCACGCAGTGCACAGTAAGTGGGGACTAACTCATTGGTTAGCTTAACATGAGCATGCATTACTTCCGTGTGGAGGAGAGGCATGTGTCCCAACCATCCGCTCTGTTTTCCACAGCTTTCTGGAAGGTTTTTCCTTTGTCTCTCTGGGTTTATTTCCGCAAAGGAGCTGACAACCCAGCATAAGCCTGACCTACTTCATTTAGTTACAGCTAATTACACAACACCTCAGCAATAGATAGCAGAGCATCCATATAAATCCTGCAGGAAGTTATCCCGGCAAACAACCACTTGCAGCAAGCTTGTGAGCAAAACTAAATCCATGCTTGTTATACTTCTGTCACGGCTGGTAACCATGTCTGTGAGTTTATAACTACACTTGTTATGAGCTGCCAGAATGGAAGGTCAAAGGTGGGTAGAAAAGAGCTGTGCAGATAGCTAGGGGCCCACTACTGCCCCCATTCCTAAGGACTAAGAGAGGATAGGAGCTGGTTTAGTGGGACAAATAAAAGCTTCCTAGGAAAAAAAGATTTTTCTCATGCCAGAAACACCCTCGTAGAAATCTTAATAAATTGCTAAGGCAGAGAAAGTCACTAGAGCCTTCTTGAAAGGGCAACAAGTCCTAAGTTGTCCGGAGAACGACTGGCAAGCAGAATGCAGCAGCTCTCCCAGACGAGGGCTGCCGCTCGTCCAGCTCTTCTATCTCAAAACCTCAAGTAAAGGTTGAGAAAATCTGCATAGAAATAGCAGAAATATAGAAAAAAAGCAAAAATATAGGCAAGCAGTTCTAGAAGACCATGCACCTTTGAGTGGTTAAGCGATGCACAAAATACTGACCTAGATGCAACACCCGACCAGAGCTGCTCTTTACAAGGCCTTGCATGGGCACAACCATCTCACCTGCACCACACTGCACGACTAAGGGCTGCTTTAAGATTCCTCAGCAAAACAGCCTGTGACAATTCCGATCAGAAGCAAGACCAACCCGAACCCAGACCTGAATACTTTTAATACTGTTGTAGGCAGAGAAAAGACAGAACTCGGTTACTGATCCAGGCATGAGATATATTGCTATACATTAATGAAGTGAAACCCTGGTACATATCACTCAAACTCTACAATTTTAATCTTACAGTTAACATCAGAATCCACATTTCTGATTTGAAATGACCTCCAAAAACATACTGGTGGGAAGGATAAAAGCCACCTCGGATTGTATGGAGACAGACACCAGCAGCAAGAACAAACAGTTCCCCAGACTGCTTAGGCACTGATAGCTAATCTCTATTTCCTTCCCTCCCCCCCGCCCCCAACTCATTCTCTCAAATTTGGATGGACTTCAGAGGACACAAATGAGTCATTTAACAGGCTTCAGAGCCATGCTCTCCACATCACATGAAAAATAACAGCGTGTTGAGAAGTTAAAAAGAAACACTGTACAATAGAAGAAGAATGTTTATGCTTTATTGCTGCATGTTCTCTTTTATAATAGAAAAAATAGAAAAAACACCTGTTGGATAATAAAGTTTTCCTGTCCAGTTCTGAATTACTATCTACCAAGTATTCTATTCACACAGCACTAGAAGTTATTCACCAAAGTCAGAACTGTTTATAAAACATTGAAAATTTAGCTGATGTCTCCAAACAAGAAAATACTGTAATATGCTTCTAGGTAAATTACCACATGATTCCAGTGCTCCCTACATAGTGTTTCACAGGGATGATTTCCAATATGCAAGAGAAAACAGACCAATATTTTCATGGCTCAGTATTAAGCTCACTGCAACCAGGTCAGGGTTTTAAACACAAAAACAGCACAGAAGCTTTACAGCTGGTTTCTGCTGCCTGGGACTCAAGTCTCCTCAACCACAGGCCATTTTAGGGAGTTTTAAGCTTAGGTAAGACCTTATAATGGAGTCAGACTATTTAACAGACATACACAACTACTATTTAGGCAATTAAATGCACTAATAGCGCTTTGCTCTTTTGTTCACCCTCACAAAAGAAAAGGTCTATATGCCTAATGTAAACATTTACACAAGGCACACTCTGCAAGCAACAGAAACCCCCCAAAATAATTCTCTGATCCACGACTCGCTGGGTCTGAATGTGTTTTCAGTGCAGGATTCCACAGAGCATACAACGTTCTTCCAGATTTAAAGAACCCAACAGCCATTCAGCTATTACAGTCTGTATTACAAAAGAAAGGAAATGAAAATAAAGCAACAGAATTACTTACCAGCACTGCTGATTGCTTCTGCCTTAGAAATAAATGACCTCAGGACCCAGTCAGGGCATCAGGCAAGTTCTGGCATGTAGCCCCCTGCACTGACTACCTGGGAATTATCAGTACTTAGACATCCACACCAAGGGGCTTTTCTTCCCCTGCCAAAGGTAAAACCTACCATTTAAACAAGCTACAACCATATTTCAGGTAAAACTACTGCAGCCGCTATTTCTGCCATGAATTTTTACCCACTTACACCTAAAAGAATCCATAAGGTGACAGCAAGCTACACGCTCCCAGATATGTAATTAATGAAGCCCTGGTGTTAACACATCTAAGTTAGAAATACCGATTGTACACGGAAAGCAAGCAAGAGGGAGCACGCGCGAGGGAGGAATGAATTATAAATGCATCTAATTTGGCTATAATACAAGCTGCACATGTGGACTGAGAGGAATCTGTGGCCCACAGTGTGTAAGCTGTCAACAAACTGCATTTTACTAATAATTCATATCTGTAGCCAACCAATTAAGTCAGCCAAATTGCCACCTACCCAGGTAGCTGTGCTGACTGTGTTCAGATATCAGTTAAACACCTACAGCTTGATTTTGCTTCTCTGGAAATTTTGACAGCTGGCTGAATGCTCTAGTAGTTTTTAGCCAAATTATTGGAAGGTTTCAATTTCCATCTTAAATCCTGCAGATAGGTGTGTAATCACATTATGCTAATAAATAGCCAGTGCTTTCAAGGTCAGCAGAGGAAAGCAATCTAAAAAATGTGTAAACCAAAAACATCAAGTCTTACGCCTGTGCTGGCTCTAATTTATTTCACAATGATGCTCGGCACTGCTGGTGAAGCAAACACCGTTTGCTTTCATTTCTGCTTTTCATTTTGATACCCCAAGGTAATGTCACCAGTAGGAGGGGAACATTAGTTCTGATGGAGCATTTATTTTCTAGAAACCTTTAAATTCCTCAGATAACTTGATTGCATATTTAAGTATAGAATAGTAGGTATATACTACCAGGAGCAAACAGAAACCTCAGGAAGACATCAGCTGTTTTACACACACAATCCTATTGACTGTTCACACGAGCTAATTACCTGGGGGCAGGCGTGGAAATCAATAGTACCTGGCTGTGATTATTGCTACCGGTGCTAGTCCAGTGTGGTTAAACAGCCAAGTAATTTTTGGACTACTACGCAAAATAGAATATCTACAAACATTCATGAGCATAACTGCTGATTAATAACCACGCTGTTTGCATCCGAGACTTGCCTGCAGCTGGATACTGGTACAATGCATCTGCTTCCATATTGGCAGCTTTGAGAGAAGAGCTGAAGGGTGCCAGGACTTGGTAATAATTTTTCCTACGAAGTATTTTAATTCCAGCATATCAAATTCAGAGCTGGAGAAGGAAACCAAAAGTATGTTTTTTGAGTGCCTGAATGTGGCACAGTACCTCCTTCTGATGCATTATGCACATTTTATTTCAATCACATATATATGTGTATGTGCATATGCCTAACACCATAGGTCTTTCTATCATCAACATAGAAGCTACTACTTAGTTCCATATCAATCTAAAATTGTTGACATGACTAAAACATCAGCTGCACACTGCGGCTGCATACAGCCCAGGAGGGAATGGGGACGAGGCTGCAGCTCTAGGGAGGCAGGGCTACGTCACGGGTAAGTCCCCCCGGACCTCAGCGGATGCCGTCTCTGCCAAAGCAGTCGGAGAACACTTGGTCACTTCTTCCAGCTCCATCTGCCATCAGCAGCATGATTATGAGGATGAGTTCAAGAAATACCTGTCTTCAGGCCTTACAATTTTTCTGCCCTTACACAGGGCACCGTCACTTTTCTCATTTTAAATGCACAAAAAACAGGAGAGATTTGCTACATGCAACCAGCAGCACAAACTCATTTGAGACCAACCGATGTTGATATGAGCAGACATTATGAAGAGCTGGTGATGCAGTGAGCAACATTCATAGGAAGTGGGGAAGCAGGCTAAAGCAGAAGGAAAGCATTCTTGCTGCCTCTATGGCCAACAGCTTGCACCTACCCAAGAACACCTGTGTGAGAGATTTCCTCAACAGCAGACAGAGAGCACCAGCAAAAAGCCAGGCAGCTGCTGTATGTACCTATCAGACAGCTTGACCTTTCCCATCATGAGACACCAGAAAAAGGTGGCATCAAAAATGCATTGGAGTGAAGTCAGAAAGGAAGGTGGTTGGCCCCACGTGCATGAGGTGTCAGACACCATCTATGAAAAAGGAAAACAAACACAGGACATTCTGGAAAAGTGACCAGAGCATGGATGATGCCATGAGGGCATCAGCATTTCTGGGTGAATTTTTGCCCAGGAAGTACCACTCAGATGGGCAACACAGCTATGAACCTCTCTCAAACTAGATCCTTTATTTCTCAATTCCAATACAAATACAGATTATACTGTTTTCTCTCACTGTCACCAATGCAAATTTCTCATGGGTCTAATGCTCTACGAGACATCACAAAAATGGTGAATATCCACGCTACAAAGCATCCACGCTTTTGGATAGCATTGCACAGCATATTTTGCATTTGGTTGTTTGAGACCAATTGCTTGCTATAGATAAGATCAAAGAGAGAAACTGGAAGAATCAGTTGGGGAATGGGAGGAGGGGAAGGACTTGGATGAGGAACATCCCAGCAAACATTTGAACTACAGCAGACAGACTATTAGCAGTGAAGAAGGAACCTCCCCATGGCCAGAAAAGTTATATGGCTGCTTTTCCAAAGCTAAGGGAAGAGACATGGAATAAATAAATAAAAAGCATAACAAAACATTGGCCTGTTAAAGGAAAGGCTGGCTGGGGCACACGCACTGCAGTCAGCAGCCAGGCCACTCCACAAGAAGCAGAGCTCAGAGCGGTGCAAACGCAGCAGAGCGCTCAGAGCAGCAGCCAGGCTCACACAAGCCCTTGCCAGGGTTGCTTTGGTACCCTCCTCTGAGGGAAGGAAGGGAGGGAGGAGGGGGACAGCCACGTTCATCCCATTTCTCACGCTTCCAGGTGGGTGCAAGTAGCATCCAGGTATAAAGCATTTTATGCAAGGACCACTTTATACCTCCCTTGGCACAGAAGCAAGGTGATGATTGTGATCTGACCAACGAAACAAATATGTCCTTAAAACCCCCAGAATGTCTCTCAGTGCAGCACAGATTGGATACAAGTGGTGAAAAAACCTGACTGTTCTGGGCAGAATCACATACAAGCTTGCATAACACAGCTTCTAAATAATGAGGATTTTTTTCCACCCCCAAACAGCCTATGCGGGTCTATGGGAAGCACATTCTTCATCAGGTACCTCCCTCACCAGGCTCTTTGGTGTTGGGCCCAAGGCCAGAACAGCTCTGCTTTAGCAGCCTCCAATCTTGCTTTTCTCCAGACGAATATTGAAGTGAGGATATTGACAGTGAAACCCTCCTCAGGAGGGATGAAGGTCACAGTATTGACAGCAGCAGCTTTCCTGCAGGGACAGCAATGATGTGACATGTTCGGCACAGATAACAATTTCAGTTTACATTCACATGCTCCCAGTTACAAACACCGTCCTGGTACCATGATGAAAACCACGCACAGCCCCTCTCGAGGAGCTGAGCTTTGAAGGTTGTCTTCTCAGAGCAGCTGCAGGAAAGCTGGTCAGTCCTCAGGCAGGCCATAAAATTTAAGGGCTACTGACAGCCTAAAAGAGTCCTGGAGCAGTACAGTGCAACAGGTCTAACTTCTAACAAACCATTCCCAGCCCCATGTTGCAAGAAGATTTTTGCATTATCAACTTAATAACCCAATAAAAGGCAGAAGACAGCTTTAGTTATAAGTACCAAAACATAAAATTTCACCATGGATAGTGCTGGGAAGATAAAGTCTCTACTCACAGACAAGAAGTGATAGCTTTGCATTAGAAAGTGGCAGTAGATATTCAAAAGCTCCAGGAAAACCTGGAGTAAAGACACCAAAAATCAAAGTGCAGCTGCTCTTTTTACTGTTTAAATCATTATATATTAGCAACAAATCCTGTTGTTGGCCAACACTCAGAAATGGCATATGGCCAATAAAAGGTTCAGTGGAGTTTTCCATCTGTCACCAAAATCAGCTATAGCTCCAGCTCATACATAGTAAGTTTAGTGTCATAATTTATGTAGTAGACATCAACCATTCATTCTAGCAATTATTTGATAATATAATTTGCCAAATATACTGCCCAAGCAAAGTACTATACACCCACACAGCTAAAATGCACGGAATGAGTGTCAGTATAGAGTGAATGCACTTACACCACAACACTAGCACCAGTAAGAGGTGTATGTGCTCACAGAGCACAGTCTCTTGCCACAGTAGGTGACAAACAGCAATACTGTAAAGTACCCTCTGGACGTGCAACAGACAGTGAGAGGCAACTATGCTTTTGTTTAAAAAAAAAAAAAAAAAAAAAAAAAAAAAGCTAAACCAGATCTATGCAAGAGTACAAGTCAGTGAGCAGTTACCACATCTTTTTTGCCTGCCTGTTCATTACAGATACAAAGTAGATGGACTTACTTTGCCCTCTTTTGAAGGTTAAAGACTATGAGATACCTCTTTCCAAGAGCATGAACTCACTGGACAGTCTGGAGATGAAATCAGAAAGAATTCCAGGAAGTCCTTCAGGAGAAGACAGTTTTAAAAAAAGACCCTGAGAGGGACTGATTAATAAACAATATATGTGGTTAGGACAGTTTTCTTCACCTTAGTTATCAACTGAATACACAGCAGCCACCAAAGAGGCAAATCAAATACTGGGAATTATTAAAGGAGAGCAGAAGATATCATCTTTATGCTATTGTGTAATTCCACAGAGTACCTACATCTTCAATACCCTGCTCAGTTCTGAGCTCCTTTTCCCAGAGGATCTGGTGGAATCAGAAAAGGCATAAAGGCCAATAAGGACATCTGAAAGACTGAAATGACTTCTGCACAAGATATGGTTACATGCACTCTGCAAAGCACATGGCTGAGGGGAAAATTTGCTAGAAGGTGACCCACGTGGAAGAGAGCAGGGAACAACTGCTCAGTGTCTGTTGCAATAAAGAGACAACACATAAAACACCAAGGACAGGCTGCGCGCCAGCCAAGCGAGGGGCTGCTCCCTGCTCCGCACAGGCCGCCGGTGGAACTCGCCGCCTCGGGGCATTACTACAGATAATAAGAGTTTCCAAGTATTCAAAACTAAATACACAAGTTGACATAGGAAAACTCCATAAAAAAACAGAAACAAAACCCTAAACATGAGGATACCAATCCTGGGCTGCACTTGAAGACCGAAAGAATAGATTAGTAAAATACCCAAACATGCTTGCCCCTGCTTACACTTTTTGTTAGAAATGCGCTATTGCTGTTGCCAAAAACAGAACTGCACTAAATGGAGCTCCGATCTGATCCATTAAATCATGTGTTAACAAAGCAAGTGCAAAAATATTTAATAGGACATGGGATTTTGAGATGAAACCGTTAACCCAGGATGTGCTGGACCGGCCTCCCGTGCAGCGAGCGCAGCCCCTGCTTCGCTCCTGCCTCCCGAGCGCTTGGGCCGCAGGGGGAAAGGTCGAAATTATCAGGATTTTTCCTTTCCCCAGCAGAAAGCTCGGTCTCCCCCAGCACAGGCACACCAGTACATCTTGCAAAAGTTAGTGTACTACCCATATATCATGTGCTTTTATCAGTGTTTATCAAGTTTTATCAGGTCTAAAAATAACAAATATCTTGACAAGACCATCAGTGATCATGATCTCGTCATGTCTCGTCAAGATATCTGTTATTTTTAGATGGGATAAAAACCTTTGAGGTTGCCCTAGAAAAATCAAAGATTCTACAGTATTTAGAGCAATGAGAAAACTCCTTTGTAATCTCTGAGGTTTTATACAACTTAATTCCTGCCAGTTATTCCTTCCAATGTGAACTTCCATCTCACAGTGGAGCTTTTTTTTATTTGCAGTAACAGGCCACAAGTTGATGTGAGCTGAGGAGGAGCTCGGTTCCCAGACAAAACACAAGCTCCATGCGAGGTGACGAGACCCCACATGCAGCTGCCATGGGGGCGGCTGCGCCAGAGCTCTCCAAAGAGCCCCATTCTCCAAATTTGCAGGATTTTTTTGCTTCAGTTGCCTGCACAGCACCATTTGAACACTAATAGTTGTCATCGCCTTGACAGGAGCATAAAATTGATTTTATTCCTTCATCCTCACGTCAAGCTTACAGTGTTTGCAGAGGAAAGACAGGCATCAGCACACGTGCATAACTGCTGCATTAGTCTGGATATAATTTAGATGAGCTCCAACAAAGTATAAACTAGGAGAACAAAGTTTTCCAGAAGTTCCTGCTGAATATCAGCCAGTGTCCATAAACCCCCATCTATCCCTACAAGGCCATCCATCTAGGGCCACCCAGACACGTTTCACTGGACATTGCTGCTCTTGCAGTTGCCCCCCTCACTCTTCGCTCTGAAGGAGGGAAGTGTCCCACCAGGCTGCCACAGGAACCCCTGCTCCAGCAATCTGGAAAACTGTCTCCATCCTTTCCTTCTTCTTCTGAAGCCATAAAGCCACCAAGCAGTGGCTCTGCTGCTGGCCTCACCCCTGGGGCTTTCCACCTTAGGGAAGGCCTTGCTCATCAGCCACCGTAACAGGTCCCAACCCTGGGTTCCCACTGAGGCTGAAGTCTGTGATCAAATTAGAGGAAAATAATTTTTAATGACTCATTTGCAGCAGTGTCAGCTTTTGTGTCTCAAGGTCTGAACAGGAAGGTGCTGATGCCCTGGCAAGCCCATCTCAGAGCCTTGACACCCTCCTTCTCAGGGGGTGAATCACAGGCTGCTAATTACAGCCCCATGATAAGTGTTTAACTCCAGAGGAAACCAGTAAAGATCTCTCTATCCTTCAGCCATACTATGGGGACCTAAAGGAGCCCCACCAGTAAGTTCTCCTACTGGAAGGGAAAGCATTTCCACAAGAACAGCACGATGCATGGCCAGTTAACGTAATAAGGATCAGCACCACAGACTGTACACCAAAAACAGCAGATATTTTAAAAGGCAAGGGCTCTCCTCCTGACTGCCACACAGCAACACAAATCAACACGCGCACAAGGGTTTTTGCAACATGCTGTATTTTACCAATCAATTCCAGAAGTACAGGAACTCCCTCGAATCAGCAACACTTATTACATTGCAAATAATGCTCGTACACGCTGACGCTATCTAGGCAAACAACCCCAGGGCCTATCAAACAGAATTAAGTGCGTCTCTTCTCTAGCATGCCAGTAACTATTATCATCCTTATGCTTGTTCAGTTATACAAACACATGAAAAGAAGCAACCATGCTAAAAAACACACACACAAAAAAACAAAAAACCCACACACACCACTGTTTGATGTTGTTGATACACAAACACTTACGTAGTCAGAGTTTGTTTCACCTCCAAAGATATCACCAAAGTAACAGAACTGGCAGAAAATAACCACAAGAATAATGTTTTCCTTTTTATTTATGTACAGTGTAAAATCCCTGAGTGTTCATGAACTTGGGGTCAACTGAAAGTTCCCAGATAAGCTACACTTTCATCAGCAACGCAAACACACAGAACATCCAAAACAAAACAACAGCAAAACACAGACTCCCCAAAACTGCAGAGGCCACGACCAGCTTCGTGACACAGCCCCGATCTCGGGCACAGCCCAAGGGATCACACCGAAGGGATGGCAGCAGCGCAGGCGGCCGACGCTCACGGGAGCCAAGCACAGAGCAAGGCAAAAGGCCACAGAAAGCAGATCCAGGAGCAGGGGGAAGCAGCACGTACCCCGCTGCGAGTACAAGCACGAGGGACTGTTAAAGTGCCTGTGTGAATCATAGATAGATAATTGAATATAGAATCATAGAATCATTATGGCTGGAAAAGACCTTCAAGCCTTTAAATTAGTCTTTAAATTACTACTTTAAATTAGTACTTTAAAAGGAGCTAATAACAAACAATTTGAATATGGAGTACCTTCTTAATTTAAATGGCTACACCGGTACCATTAAGTCTATTACAGCCTCTTGACTGATGGTGAGGTTCAGGGCAACACCAAGTGTTATAGCATGGCTGTGAAGCTGCAAAATAGGAAGCTAAACTCGCACAGCAAGGCAAGCTCATGTTCAAAAGCAGAGCCGTAATGATGCATACATAGCTTAAACAAAGGAAAATATCCTAGGCTTCCAAGAAATATACTAACAAAATGATGATTGTTTTTCTTTGATATACTTCAGCAAGTCTATTAGGTACATGCCTTTAAAAGAAAGAAAAGGAGAGCTAGGATTCTTGTGTGGCTAACATACATCAAGAAGCTGATGCCTCAAGAAAAGCAGCAACCATCATGAGAGCTGGCAACTCTCAAATCACTAGTTATTGAGGCTAGAATATTAAACAGCTCTCATCAATCTATCTAAATCCAGAAAGTGAGCCACGAAATGCTGACAAAGGGGAACATCTAGCCTGACAATGACAGTATTATTTATCTTTTAAACAAAGAATAATGGAGTTTCAGAGTTAAAATAAGTCTCCTCACTGTAACAGTGAAGTATCGATCTAGGTATTTAAATATCCTTTGTCACCTTCGGGTTATATCCAAGCACCTTAGGGTAGGAGAGAGCTTTTTCTGTGAGCTCTTGGTCAGAGACCAGCCCTTCACCTACACAGCTACTCTGTTGTCCAAGAGGACACCACCAGAGCATCAACAGAAGACAGGGAGTGTGGAAACCAACCTCCTGAATCTTCTGCGTCCTAGCACAGCCCCCCAGCAGAGCAGCTGGCCCCTTTACATCCACAGTTTCTTTTCTGCCAAATAGGGATAATACCAGATTATCCCAAGCATAGCTCTTTTGAGGAAGAAAATATGTTGAGTTATTGTGCTTGCCAGCACACAAGGCCTCCTGACGGGGAGGATCACATGAGAAAGGCATGTCTGGGCACAGGTCACACACCAGGACTGCAGCCCGAATGCCAGGGCACAGCAAGCCCGTGGATCTCTGCTCACCTCTAATGCTTGTCCAAACCCAAACTGTGCTGTTTTAATACAGAGTATAGTAAAAAAGAAAAATAAACACCCCAAGCTTTCTGCCAGCTGGAACAGCCTACCACAACACAGTCACATACAGGAGACCTTGCATGAGAGAGAGAGAGAACAGAAGAAAATTCAGCACCTAACCCACGACCTGATGCAAGACTGAAACAGGTCACTGCTTGAGTTAGAAAGCAAACCTATAAATACATCCCCAACTCAAGGAAATCAGATTTTCTCAGTGTCCTGGATACAGCTATATGCCATGATCTATACCTAGCAGACGCCAATACTCAACTAGTGGACTTGGTCAGTTGAATTCACAAGCCTGAATCTCCTTTCCCCCAGCTCACCAAGCATAGGGTCTAGTCTGCACAAAAACTGCTTTTGCTGTTAAGAGCTAGTCACAGACTCAGCATCTCATCCCCATATCTTTATTTCACCTGAGGCCAGATTCCAGCCAAGCTTCTGATCCTACCAACAATTCATATTTGCCTTACATTCTGGTAAACTTACCTGTTTTTTTTTCCTCCCAATATCCAAACCTTGTCTGCTAACATCATTGGAGGAAGAAAGAGAAATTAAAAAATAATAATAATAATAAAAAAATTAACACCTCAAAAACCACCTAGCAAGCTCAGAGCAAAACCCTTGCTGTGCCTTGTACAGACATACTTAAGTACTAACCCCACACCCCAGGAAGGGAGCACCTGAAGTCAATCAGAGGACAGCTGATCCCAATATACCTCTCCCTGTTGCCTCACTGGCATTGGCTTCACACCCTGTGTCCTCTATTGCTCTCAGGTGGAGCCAGCCCCCCAGACCGCCCCACCTCCTCTTGCTTTAGGTGGTAGCAAGGACACATCTTAGTTCTCCCTTGAGAAAGGAGCTCCAGCAGCTCAGTGCTTCCACAGCCCCTAGAGCTGGGGCATGTCCTAGCTGGGGGCAGAACAGGACAGTCAGCAACCTGACTAGCATGTGCTTCCCTTCTCCCTCCTTCACGAACCCCGAAGAATTTATCTTTTGTCTTGTTTTACCATTAAGGACTTGGACTTTATCTGGGCCACAGCCCAAGAGTGTGGCGCAATAAATCTGCTCTCCTAGTTGACTTATCTTAGCTTTGCAGACACCCACTCGGAGTGCGAGAGCCCAGACCAGGCAGCCAGGAGCCCCGCTGGGGCCAAAGCCCCCTGTGGCTGCGGGTATTTCTGCAGCGGGGCAAGCGTGCGGATACGTATCACACGCTTCCTCATGCTGGGAAGCTGGGGGGAAGCTATTTGTTGCTCTCTCCAGGCATGCCCTTTGCAAGGAGGGCATGAGTGTAGCAATCGCTTAACTTCTCAGCAAGGTAAGTGGACTTCAGTCTGCACTAAAATCAAAACTCTGGGTTTTGCTTCAGCTGTGCACAGTGAGGCAGCGCCTGTGGAAGGGAATTAGAGCTTGAACACGGAGTAAAACCTCCAAATCCTAAAGCCACATGACTAAGTTTCCTAACTACAGAGCAAGCTCTGTGCTACTCCAGGGAACTCATTCTCATCAGAACCAGCTCGTACGTAATTTAAACGGTGAAAGACAAGCGAGACATCAAAAAAAAAAGTCTGAATTGAAATGAAACAGCAGATAGCAGAAACCTGTGCAGACTTTTTAAGTGTGGACAAATGATAACCTTAAGCTTTGCAGAAGAAATTCCAGCAATGGCAAGGAGGCTGCTTACCTTTCTGGTGGCCTTCGTAAGGGAAAGAGACCCCAGCAATCCAGCCAGCGCTCTGCAAACTCCTGTTGCTTTTGGAAAATGGGATTCAGAAGAAAATCCTTAAATCTTTCAGGAGCAAAATGATTTATTTCCTCCTCTAAAGCAGGAGAAGAAACAGCAGCTACAGCTTGCCTTTTTCTGGCCTTTTTTTTTTTTTTTTGGCTCTGCTTTCAGCAAGCACAGTGAGCTTGTTCTCTGAAAGTTAGAGGTCACCCCCAAAATCCTGACCCTTACAGTAAAAAGCATTCTCAGTCACAGGAGAATCAGAAATAGCAATAGCAATTGCTGCAGTTTGTTGTTCCAGAATATTTTGGGGTCAGGGATGGTGTTCATCTTCTAGTAGCGGGCACACAATATTTTATCAATTCAATCCATTTTATTGCAGAAGAAAAATATTCATCCACTTTTCACCCTATCCTGTCTCTTGTATACTACAACGTCAGTCATGCTTTAGGCAACGTGGATTCAGGGAATGAGGAGTTTAGAGGATCAGATGCAATGAAGCAAACTAATGTTTCCAGCTTGAGCTCATTTCCCACGAAATGTGAGCATTAGCCTTGCACCTAACCGAGGATTAGCAGCAACATCGGCGCTTCAGAACGTCACTTGGCATAAGAGCGCTGAAAACGTTCTTGGGGATAAGTTTGTAAGGAATTCCTGGAAGCCTCACTCTGCTCCTCTCCCATAGGGTGCTGGTGGAGGGGGCTGCGGAGGTGCCTCAGAATGTGCAGGCATTTCAGTGTTTAATCCGCAATCGCGCGCACAGCTGCGTGTGGGAAGGGCACCGCAGCACGCGGTCCGCTCACCTGGGTGGCCACGGTGCCCTCGCTGGGCAGCTCACCCTGAGCGGGCACGGGAAGGCAGCAGAACCCGTTCTGGGCAATAAAGGGGCGTGTTGGGGCAGGCAGATCCAGGCTCGGTGTGGCGGGGCGGGGAGCACGGCTGCCCCCTCAGCGCCCGCGCGGTGCCAGGGCCTGCTGCGGCCCCGCGCGCCGGGCGGGTGAGGGGAGGCCGCCCCGCGGGCCCCACGCGGGACGGGGGCGGGAGCCCACGCGGCCGGCGGCGCCGCCGCCCCCGCCGAGGCCTCGCGGGCAGGGGGAGGGCCGGGCGCGGCCCCCACATGACCCGGCGGCCCCTAAGCCCGCGCCGCGGCCGCGCACAGGGGCCGGGGCCGCGCGGAGCTGCCGCGGCCGCGCGATGCGGGCGGGCGCGGGCGGGCGGCGCTGGGCGCTGCTGCTGCTGCTGGCGGCCTCGCTGCCCCCGCCGCGCGCCCAGCGCCTCGGCGCAGACGCAGGTAGGGGGCACGGCGGGGGGTCCTAGGAACGCGGCCCCCTCCGACCCTTCCTCCCTCCATCCCTCCCTCCGTGCCGGGGTCTCCCCCTCTGCCCCGGTGCGGGCAGCGCCCCCTCTAAAACAGAGCGGCCGAAGCCGCCGCCAGGGCGCGGGCGGCTGCTGACCCGCTCGCTCCGCGCTCAGATAACGGGACGAGCTGCGTCCCCTCCTCGTCCTCGGAGTTTCCCGAAGGCTTCTTCACGCCGCAGGAGAGGAAGGACGGCGGGATCGTGATCTACTTCCTCATTATCCTCTACATGTTTCTGGCGGTGTCCATCGTGTGCGACGACTATTTCCTGCCGTCGCTGGAGATCATCAGCGAGTGTGAGTGCCCGCGGCCCCGCGCGCTGCAGCCTCCGCACCCGCGCGACGTGTCCGCGCCTTTAAAACAAACTCGGAGCGCGGGGAAGGCGCTTACCTGACCCGTGCAAACCTTTAAACTTACTCGGTATTAACTAAGTTGCCAATAGAACGGGGCTAGCAATATTATGTCTAAGTTACTAATAAAGCCTCCGCCTTATAAAAAACTAAGGAACCAAAACTTTTTCTGTGTTAAAGAAGGGGAAAAAAATCTTGCTGGTTGCTGTAGGAAATAGGAGCGAACAGGCTTCAGCACACACTGCTGCTTACACAGTGAAGGTATGGCACAAGTAGAAATTACTCCAAGTACAGTAAACTTAGTGAAGTCTAATCAACCTGTGCACCAGCTTCAGCAGACTATATAACATAATTATAATATCAGTGATTAAGAAAAAAAAGATGGTTTTAGTAGCTGTCAAACCAAGATTGGGGAACACATCCTTGAACATTAAAAAAAACATTCTGCAGAATGGGAACATTTGTAGGAGATGTGAGCTTAAATATTGCTGTGGAGCTGATACATCTTGTTATTGATGAATAAACAAGCATTTTTCAGACTGGTTTTCTACAGTTAGCCATTCTGCTCTTGTGTGAACTTGATCCAAAGAGTGATAGTTACATTTCAAAAGCAGTCAGCTTCAGAACAAAAAACCTCATTTCAAGCAAGACCCAGGTTCTTACACTGTAAGAAGTGAGTATTTGAGTGTACGATCCGAGCAGCACTAGTGTGACCCTCACTCTGGTATGTCTGGTATGTGAAGACAGAGCAGCAGGGATTTGCCTGAGATGAATAAACTTGACATGGAACAGGCAGCACCCAACCATACCATCATACCATCCAAGGAATCTCCCTACAACTCTCATCCATATGAAGTAGAATTAAAGCCTAAATAAAAGTACACCTATCTTAAAAGCCTGCCCAAATCTTCTGTATTATCCATAGTTCTTTATTAAACTGTTTTTTGCAATAAAGTTAGAAATAAAGTTTTCCAACTAACTTTTGTTCTGTTCTTTCTAACTTTTGCAATAAAGTTAGTTGCAATAAAGTTAGAAATAAGTCAGCCCAAACCTATCTGCTAATAATAAGCCTGTTATATTATTTTACTAATTTCTAATAAATACATGCAAAAGGTACAGAAACAAGCAAAGCTAATTCCTATTACAATTTAGTAGCATCCACCCTACCCTAGACTGAAATAAATAATGGCTGCAGACTACTGAAATACATGTGTATTTTTAGCAATTCTCTTACTCTACCCTCAGGCCTTGGCCTCTCTCAAGATGTCGCTGGAGCAACTTTTATGGCTGCTGGAAGCTCTGCTCCAGAGCTTGTCACTGCTTTTCTGGGTAAGAGATGCATGTGTTGACTCCTCAGAATCTAAAATTCTTTTCCTTGCATGCCAAACTGGAACATGATCATAAAGAGTGACTTTCCTTACAGGAGTCTTTGTGACAAAGGGAGATATTGGTGTTAGCACCATCCTTGGATCAGCAGTCTATAATCTCCTGGGTATTTGTGCAGCTTGTGGGCTATTTTCTAGTGTGGTATGTACCATTTTTCATAGTTATGCTCCTCAGAGCTAAACAATCATCCTGGTTTACTGACAAAAGCCAAGAGAGACTTACTATGACAACTGTCAAGTTTATTATTTAGTAGCAAAACCAGCATGTAATCAATTTAACTTGCTATGAAAGATTTTAAAAACACTAACTTGTTAAATAGCATAGTTAAGTCATTACTAAGAATCTTAAGTTTTTACATAATATAGAAACAACATATTGATGCAGCATCTACAGCACTTGGTGAAAGTATTACAGACAAGTTCTTTCTAAAAGAAGTAAATGCATGTGTTCTGCAGGTTTCGAGGCTATCCTGTTGGCCACTGTTTAGAGACTGCCTGGCGTATACAGTGAGTGTAGTGGCGGTCCTCGCGATGATATCGGACAACAGAATTTACTGGTAAGAGCATAAGTAGTGCGGAGTTCATGTTGACTGGAAGTTAGTGAGACAGTGTTTAAAAACAATCAAACACAAACACCACCAAACTTAAAGTAGCCTGAACTGCCATTCACTAACAGAAATAAACATCTTGCTGGCTTTAAAAAATGTGGAAGTCACAGCATTTGTGAAAGTTATTACAGAAACATTCAAGCTCTGCATATTTATAAAATCTGATCTGCATACGTTTCTCTCTCTAGACTTCACAATTCATACCATAACTTTTGCCATAGCATTTAGTCATCTTCATTTACTCATTTCAAGCCTCTCTTTCAATAGCATCACTGTTACAAGAAATGTTTGTGTGCCAGGAGCAGATCATGAGCTGCTGATGTTGACTCCCTTCAGTCAACACTGAAATTCCTGTTGTCTTAGCAAGTCACTAAGGTCCAGTACCAGATCTCTGAAGTTTGACTCAAAATATCACATACTGTCCCTCCCTTTAACCATCACATGAAGATTTTTGAAAATATGAATTCAGTCAGTAAATTCCCCTTGAAAACATGCAGCTATGCAATACACAAAGAAAAAAAAAAAAAGACTCAACAGGGTAGAGGAATTAATCAAACTGCTGAAATAGAGAGACACTCATGAACTTTCATGACACTGCCCATGCAAGTACAAATGCTTTTGTATATTCTCCTATTGCTACCCAAACAAATCAGTTCTTTCTTCTTAAGACAGCCACTTTGATTTTTTTTTTCTTTCTAATTCTCTATTACTTACACATCATGTAAAATTCCTTTCTTATCCTAGGTATGAAAGTGCTTCCTTACTATTTATATATGGATGTTATATTCTGGTACTGTGTTTTGATATTAAAGTCAATCAGTATATCATGAAGAAGTTTAGTCCCTGCTGTACATGTTTTGCCAAAGCCATGGAAGAGAGTAGTGAGCAGCAGCCACTAGTCGGATGGAGGGAAGAGAGCGGACCTCTAATTCGTCCACAATCAAGAAAAGATAGTGGAATTTTTCAAGATGAGCTGGACTACTCACAACTCTCCACAAGCTTGCATGGGCTTGATGAAATCTCTAAAGGTATCAGTTATTATTACAGCTGTCTCTGTGCCTTATGCAGGCACTCTGCATGCCTGTCTAAATCAATGTTAATAAAGAGCGAGTTTTAAGATCTTCTTAATAAAGGATGAGTGACTTCAGTAGTAACTGCTACTGTTACCTGCTACTGGATACTGTTACAACAATGGCAGGTTCACAGCTCAAAATATGCAGTACAGATAAGAAATAGTTATGATGAGGCTACTGACCATCACTTTCCTCTTCACTTAGCTTTCTTAAAAAAGAAAAAAAAAAAAAAACACACAGTAGGTTATAGTTATTTGTGATGAGCATTTTGTGTAAACCTATAGGGAAACATTCATTTTTAATCTAGTTTGGTTCGCCTAGTAAGAACAAAGTTTGATTTCAGAGTCTAGTCCAGTAGGATGTAGGCACTAATAGGGCTACAGTTAGAACTTGAGGAAGAATTTTTTTTTTTTTTTTACCTTTTTTCCAGTATTCTTACAAATAGAGCCATGTTGTATGATTATATGCTAACATTTTAAACTTAACGCTACATTTTAAAACAAGTTACTTTTTCTTCAGCAGATCATCCAAGCGTCTTTGCCATGCCTGAAGCAGACATGAAGAGAATTTTGTGGGTGTTATCACTTCCTATTATTACACTACTCTATTTGACTATACCAGATTGCAGAAGACAGTTTTGGAGGAACTGGTTCATAGTGACATTTTTATTTTCAGCAGCATGGATTTCTGCAATGACTTACGTTCTCGTATGGATGATAACAATAGCAGGTAGGAACCCAAACTATTGCTGCTATGCAGAATCACCCAATCAAGAATTGCTGAAAAAGGGCAAGTTTTCTCCCTACGAAGCAATTTATTTCCCACAGTTGACGGTCAGAGCTTAGTGGTGTTTATTTCACTGTGCAAAAAAACCCCAAACCCACAAAACTAATGTTTCAGACTGGTTAGTTCTTCCCTCTAACGAAAACCTGCTGCTTCAGACTGTTTACCATCACATGAATTAGAATGTGTTCACATAACTCCAAAAAATAGCCTACATTTAAACAGACAGTCAGCTTCATTAAACTGCTTCATGAAGTGAAACAGTTAGATATATAATGTTAAACTTGTCAAGCTTCAGCTTGACAAACACAATCTACCAAGACTGGCATTAACAGTTCAAGTATTCATAAAAGATCCATTATTTCTAGACCTGTAGATTTTCTTGGACAATTAAATGATAAACTTGGTATTAAAATAATTGCCAAAAATCCCCATATTTCTGTACCATTCTGTTTTAGACTACTGTCACATATTACTAACCATTCTTTTTGTGCATGTGCTTACCTCTTACAAATCTGCATTGCATGTGAAGCAGTAAAAGCTTTACATTAAGTCTTCCTACCAGTGAGAGAAAGGGTGCAAACTTGCATAAAAACAAACAAACAAAAAACTTTCAATACCTCAGGTTTTTTTTTCTTCTGTCTTGTTTCACTTTCTCCAGCCAGCTTGTGAAAAATCAGGTTTTTAATTTTAAGAACAAACAAAATCCAGAAATCTCCAAACAAGAACACAAAACTGTACAAAACCTGCCATTTCCATGTTATAGCTTACTAATACTCAAGTATTCTGCTGGTTCAGCATCTTAAACTTGTTTTCAAGTAAGTTCAATGAATAACTCCTTATTAAGTGCAGAAAAAGACTCTCACATTCAACAGACCTTTAACAAATTAATAATAGATTGCTGGATGTAACACCCACCAGGTTCACTCCCTGGTTAAATAATTCTTCACTTGTATCTAAAGAGCAGTAGTTATTGTCTGAATGCTTTAAAATAGAATTCCCATGATTTAATTCAAGTTATTGCTGTGCTACTAGACAAAGCACTAATTCATATGAAAACTGGTACACTGGAGTTTCAAATAGTGTATTAGTGTTAGTCCACTTTGAAAAGTCATCACAAGCAGCATTTGGGTCTTTGTCCCACTACGTTGAGATCAAATATGTTCTATTTACACATTAAAACTCTTAAAACTTACATATATATCTATATATATATATATTCTCAAATCCATTTTTTTTCCATGAAAGATAATTCAAAAAGGTGCTATAGTTGCATAAACTGCCTATCAGAGTCTCATAAAGGTACCATAGCTGGGGACTAAATTTTGGTGTTCAAGAATGAATCTAATTTAGTACACCAACTTTTTGTTGCCTGCAAAGAAGTTTTGATTACTATAGCAAGATATTGCTACAAATACACAAAATTAAGTAAGGGTTAGAAAAACAAGACCATTTTGTCTTTATGGCCAATTGCTAGGGAAAAAAAGCTCTACAATTAGATGAATCTAATGAAAAAAGAAAGCAGGTTCACCTGAGTTTAGGTTCTATCTTATTACCTTCAGAAGGGCTATAAACTAATGTTTGATTCATATAGCTAATTAATTCATATTTCAACTTCGTTCACTTGGTATGAACCATTATTTTCCAGCCTAGATGTTTTAAAAGTTGATCATTTTGGTCCCTCAACCTATAAATTTCTTATGTTAGGAGTAATGGAAGAGTAAGTTCCACTACAAATTCTACATGGGATCATATTCAGCCTCTTTGAACAGAAAGCAGGTTCAGACCTACCTAGGCTAAGCCAATGTGTACTAAGCAATCACTGCTCGCCCAGCCTGTGGTGCACTGCTGCCTATTTTTATTGTCTAATTGCTTTGAGTAAGAATCCAGATTTCACCAAAAAAAGCCTTTACTTTTTAGTCACCAGAAATTTAGAACAACCTATTATTATTAATAGTTTCAACAGAGATATCAAACACTTCAGCATAATCAATCCTCATGTGTGCTACATTAGAAAAACAAACAGCTGCTTCGAAGATGAACTGAATCCCTGTTTCAAGTGAGAAAATAATACACTTTCAGAACATGAAGGGCTAAGCATACAGTGGGAAAGAAAAAATGATCAGCTGTTTTAGTAATAATTCAAAACTTTTCTCAAACCAATATTTAAAGGAAATTGATGAATTATTAACACTTATGAGTTATTTAATAAATATTTGATTCTTCTGAATCCAACAAGAAACTGAAAAACTTCAGCTTTTTAATTTAATTGAAAAGTTAAAGCCATGTAAGTTGAGGAATTTTGTAGTAATGATCTCAACTACCTTCCTCCCTAACAAAATTCATGTGCTTTTTTCCCTCCTCCTTTAAAGGGCAGGTAATTTTAAGAGATACTGCTTCATGGGACTTTGAAACACTAACAGTGAGATGCCCCAAAATATAAAAAATTATATGCTTTAAAGAGTGGGGTGGGTGGGGGGTAAGACTTAAGTCTTTACTGTATCTGAAAGACCATTTCCTAACTGGCATTCTCTTGAGCACTAGAGATGTATTGAAGGCTTAAAAAAACCCAACCAAACAAACATCTTATGAAATAAGATGGTGATTATACTGTGTATTTTTTCCTCTTTCCTTTTATTCAACTGAAGAACAAGGACAGGGTGATATTTATTTTAACCACTTTAACTTGACTACATATAAACTGACCAAACTATAAGTTAGCTGGCAGATTCCTTTTGGAATTAGCATATGGTTACTAATCCTTTCGCCAGCAGACAAAAGCCCAAAGCAATTTATTTGGGTGAAACTTAAGTATACTGGCATTTTCTATCATCATTTATCAACTGCAGGTGAAACCCTGGGAGTTCCAGAGTCGATAATGGGCCTCACACTACTAGCTGCAGGAACAAGTGTACCAGATACAGTTGCAAGCGTGCTGGTGGCTCAGAAAGGTAATGATTTTGGTGTTCAGGCCCATTCTACTGAATATGTTTAAGAGGAACTATGGAAGTGGAACAACTTCAAATTGTTGTTACCGCTTCTAGAGCTTAAGTTTACTAATACTGAATTAAAGTAGCTTACCTGAAGTAGCTGTGTCTCAGCGGTTTAAAAGCTCTAGAGTATTTCAGGCAGGTGTTCCAGATTAGTTTGATTTGCTGCTGATCAAGTGTTACAATCTTAATACAAAATGCAGCTGTAGGTCATGGTATTTTAAACATGAATGGATTTTATAATTGCCTGACTAGCTTATTTTAAGTGCAGCTGTGCAGATGCTGGTGATCGAGGGACACAATTCTTCTTATGCCTGTGATACCTGAAACCACACTCTGTATAATGATGTTTATAGTTCTTTAAATTAGAAGTGTGAACAGGGTGCTCTGTGAGAAATTAAGGGCTGACAATCTGTTCCTCAAAAACAGTTTGGCAATTCATATGATACAATTAAATAGGCTCATGTATTTTGTTTTGTTTTGCAGGAAATGGAGATATGGCTATGTCTAACATTGTAGGATCCAATGTATTTGACATGCTGTGCTTGGGAATACCGTGGTTTATAAAAACTGCATTCATAAATACATCAGGACCCATAGAAGTGAACAGCAGTGGTTTGACATACACAGCCATTTCTCTCATCTGTTCTGTTGTTTTTATTTTTCTGGCAGTTCACCTGAATGGCTGGAAAATAGATAAAAAATTGGGAGCAATCTGTCTTGTACTGTATTTAGTATTTACTGTAGTATCAATTTTGTATGAACTTGGCATCATAGGGAACAATCCTACAAGGGTCTGTGGTAACTAGTTTTAATAAACGATTATACTGAACAAAAAATAAAAGCAATAGAGAAAGATCAGTTTCTTCATTTAGTCAAAAAAAAATCCACTCTCCCACTGGGCTCTAAATCTTATTTACAGAACTGACTGATGGCATTAAAGTAATATTAAGTAGAACTAAAGTAGAGCAAAAACATCACAGCCTATTTGGAGCCCTTTCTTTTATAGTCAAGAATTATGCTATGACTGCAACACACATATAAAACCAAAATTCTCAAAAAAAAAAGGCATCTAGTTTTACCTTACAATGTTGATACAAGCTGGGGAAAATCAGAAAACGCTAAACAAGTCCCACTATGCAATCTTGAGACTAACAGAGAAAATGGCTTATCTTATTAAAAACAGTATAACCATTCATTTAAACTGAATGACTAGAGACACTTGGCCTAATTTTCCAAAGGTGCTGAGCTGCCAAAGCTCCCACTGTCTAATGGGACCTGCAGGTAGCTCAGTGCCTCTAAAAAAACAAAAACAAAAACAAAAAAATCAGGCAAATTGTCTTTAAAAACCAAACATTTTAAGATTCAGTTAACAAGTATCACAGTATATTAAACACTATACTGTTAAAGGCTGGTGGGATTTAAAAGTTCATTTTTACAACTTTTGTAAGCATACAGTGTTACTAAAAATGACTTACTAGGATAGAGAGGCTAAACAGACATAGGAATGTTCCTGAACATACAGGTTTAAGTTACGCATTGCGATCCAAGCGTACATCAATTTCTCTGCCACTGATTTTTATGCCGTTCATTATCCTACAGGCTTTTTCAGCAGATTCTGGTGAGTCAAATCTGACTGTTCCACAACCTTTTGATTTTCCATTCTCCATTTTTATTTCTGCAAACATTACATGACCTGAGTAAATAAGTTAAACAGCAGTTATTTTAAGTCTTCTGTGAACGAACAACTAAAAGAACTAGTTAAAATATTTTTAAAGATTTTTAAAATATAACCTATGAAGACATAAAATCAGTACTTTCAGACAAATGACCATTCAGAAAAGATGTCATGGATCAAAAGAGCAGCAAAAAGTTTAAACGAAGGCCCCCTGTTTCAAGCCTTCTTTTCTAGTAAGGCCAAGTATGGCTGTATTTGACCTTAACTTTGAAAATAACCTTTCCTACTTGGATAAGTTGTGTGTTTCATTCAGCCACCCTGCCAAAATGTGACTATTAAGATCCATAAACTGAATTCTGGTTCAATCTATTCCACCACATTCACTACAGGAATATACCAAGGAATCACAGCAATCAAGTAATTTTGCCAAGAAGTTGCATACCAAGATTAGAGACTGAAAAATAGTAAAGTTACCACTTAAGAGGGGCGAAGAAATACCATGCAAAGGGCAGTTACTGTGTCTGTTCTCTCATAGAGGAAGATTATTTGCTCATGAGGCAACATTTTTATACCACAGAATACCAACCCTTTCATTCCACAGAAAAGATTTGGTGCTTAGAGCTGATGAATTTTTGATTAGGATACTTTGGAGCACACCACCCTCAAGCCCCAAAAATGCTAGTTAGAACAAGCAAGTCTCCTTAAAATACATACTTTTTAGATATACTTTTTTATTTTTAAGACATATAACATAAGACTGGCCTTTCACTGAAAGAAACTGCAAACATGGAGACGTACTCTTTATAGTCCCTTACAATACTGCCACGAAACCAAGCTGTTAACTTATATTTGTGCTTATCACTCTTAAAAATAATTACTGCATGTTAGTTGCTGAAGAAATAATTACAAAAAAATCTGAATTCTCTCAAAAGCCACTTCTAGAAAACAATAACTTGAGTATAAATGTAAGTATATTATGAAAAACATGGTGTTAGCAGAGTATCTGTAACTTAAAAAAAAAAGTTCAGATATTCAACATAAATCACTTTATATTACAACTGTACTTGCAAAAGAAGTTGAACTTCCTTAGGAATGTGTTTTAAATACTGCTTTACTAAAAATGGCTAAGAACTGTTTAATAGCTCGGCATAAGGTTTTTAATTTTGCGTATCTATCCATGTTAAGGGAGAAGGTGGAGAGCAGGGAAAGAACATACAAAATAACACAAGAAGACTTCTGCAGCAAAATCAACAATTAAGAAGGTCTTGCTGATTGCGTGGATGAGCTTGTTAATCAAGATTAGATAACCTCATGTGGTTAAAGGCTGAGCATGAGTTATGGGCCAGACTTTTATGTAATGCTTTAGTTGAGTGGAATCCTTAGCATGAGACTAAGATCTGCAACTCCCAGGAATTACATTAACAGTAGTATAGTCCTGAAGGCAGTAAAAAAAAAATTCACTCTGAAAAGATGGAGCACTAGATTTGGCTGTAATTCAGCAACAAAAGCTTCAAATCCTACAAAACGCCTCAACACCTGAAAGTCAGCATAGTTTTGACTGCAAGTTCTAGCTGGTAACAAATTAGCAAATCGCTGTGTAAAGACTGTCTTCACTACTAGATATCAGTACTTTATTTCAATTTTTTTCTCCTTCCTGTCACTCCAAAATAAGCACAACTGTCCTGTAAGCCTGTTAGAACTTTCCATTCTTAAAGTGAGCTCTGAAAAGACATGTATTTCTACACCCAAGCTTCACTTGTCATTCATTTCTGTAGAAAGACAAGTTTTCTAAATTAGAAAATTACTAGATATTCAAGAAATTCTGTATCTTATACAAAAAGGCACTTGATTTTTTTGAGGAAAAGGGAAGCATTAGAGCCTGCAAATATGCTAATCTGGATCTAACCTTCTTAAAAATATATTTGCCACTTTGGCAGAATTACTAACTCTGCCTCAGTGGTACTCTGATACTCTGCAATACCATTTCTGTGTGAGAGGTATAACCTGGATGAGGCCCACACCCCTGCAGACATTTATTTTAAAATAAACACATTGTTATAGACTATGTATCAGCAAAAAAAAATACATAACCCCTGCTTCAAAAAAATAAACAAACAAAAAAACACCTCAAAGGGAGATTTTATTAATGGAATGGTTTAAAGTGCGTAACATCAGAGCACTGAAAGCCATAATGGGCCAAGTTGTATCTTGGTTTCATACTGCAGAATCATGTCTAAGACATGGCTAAAAAGTATTTCTATAACTTTCCTGAAAGCAAGAAAGATTAGGCTGGCAAACTCTTATTTAGGTTAAGGCAACAATCTCATCCTACTGTGCTTGTCTAATATGCATCATACAGGCCATAAAGTCAGTGTTTAGCAGAGATGAGACTCACATACATACCACATTGACTGAATTTCTCCTTTAGCTTCTGCCAAGTCAAGTCAAAAGGAAGCTAGAACAAAAACGGGTATTAATAACATTAAATATTACATAGAAAAAGCATGAAATCAAACATGCACACAAAATAAGCTATGCTTTCTATGTATCCAACTGCTTACATTTCTGACAAATATCTGGTTGCCTTTAGAGCCTAATCGCTCTCTCATGGCGCCTCCCATCGGGCCAGCCACAAATCCTCGGTCCATATCGATGTTCCTGTCCAGGCCTCCACCCAGAGCCGGTCCCATTCGATCAAAACCAGAACCCAGCCGATCCATCCCCATTCCCATTCTGCCAGGCATACCACCCATTCCACCACCTACACACAGAAAGAAAAGAGAAACATATTTTTCTTTTAAATGCGTAAGTACACTGGAAAAAATAATAATTATTTTTTTCAGGAGAAAAAATCTTAATGAAACTGATGCAATACAAAGCCTAACAGTACATGCAGTGATTCATACAGAAACATGGCTAATATTTTAAGTGTGTTAGAAGACACAAAGTATCAGTTTAAAATAAAAATAAAAAACAAACTGCATCAAGCTTTAGTCATCCCATCTATCATAGTAGATGTTGAACAGCACATGTAAAAAAAAGAGATTGAAAGGTTGTCCAGTTTCATTAATAAAAAAAACTAATACATCACGCCAAAAACAGACTAATAACTGTGGAAGCAAAAATATAGATAACAACTATATGGTTGCTAATGCAACCACTGCAAATGCAGGAAGCAAAACATTAAGCTTTACCGAGGTAGCTAGGCCCACACTTAACACCACAGTTTTTCTGAAAAAAGTATACTCTGAAAAGATGTTACTGTAAATGCTGTGAAGAGTACACACTTGCCTATGATATATGTAATAAAATATACTAATGCGTATTAATATATAAAAAACAAGACTACTAATTCAAATAACCCATTAATCTTTATTTATAAACCTAGGGATCTTTTAATGCAAAGCAAAACTATCAAGTTCACCATGAAGGACCCTCTTTAAGCAATATGGTTTAAGCAATATGACTCTCAAGATAACCTTATTTTTTCAGCTGCTCTGGCTTGAAGGACTGAGACATTGGTCATAATAATGAACTCAGTATCAGAACTCTGCACATAACTAAACTGAGTGATAATCAGAAATTCAAGCTCTGATTGGATATGTCAATAACTTCTCATCGCTAAGTCAAACAAAAGACATAATTCCAAGACACTAATACTAACTAATCTAGCAATTTTACTACTTCTACACAGTTACAGGTGCTTCAAAAGAAGCATACAAGAGTTACTCTTTGCTATGATACACGCTAATTACTATTTTAAATGTTTACCTCTTTCTAAAGCACATAAACCTTATGTTCTAATCACAGTTCTCTGCCTTTGGAGTGAGAAATTAAAGGAGTAGGGACTGGGAACAGAAAAAAAAAATACCACCACAAAACACCTTCCTCTATAGCTCTAGTGCATTTATCCTGGTCAAAGTACAATAACAAGCTGCAAGAAGACTGTTCTGTGCCTGGGCACTTCCAGGCCTCATGCTCTATTCAAAGAGTGTCTCATTTGAAGGTACCCAAAAGTAGCAACATGAAGCTGAGTGAACAAACAACACAGCATGCATAAACCAAGCAAAGTTCACCCAACTTCAGAAGCCAACAGTAAATCCTGTTCTAAGCTGCATGAGAAAAAGCTGAAAGAAGTAAGCATCTGCGAAACAAGGAGGGCTGCAGAATTTACCATTCCTATCCAATACCACCTGTTCTGCAGTAAGAATAACTTTTCTAGCATGCCTTTGCAAAAGCAGGCTCCCACAAGTTGCAAGGTTGGCAAGATTCAGGATTCATAAAAGTATGTTTTAATAGCCAAACTACATAAAATCTGGTAAGTGTATGGAGCTAAATAATTCTTTTCAAATCACAGCATTACTTATATTTTACAGAGGGAAAAATAAACAAACCAACCCATACTTTAACACCTATCTTCATCCTCAGAGATGGCTACAAAGAACACTTAGATTACTCCCTAAGAGTAACAATGGTAAAGGAGAGGGAAAGAAGACCAAATAAAATCAGGCATTTTCTTGGTTTGTCCACTAGTAAAGCTCTTCTAACATTATGTTGTGATTTGCCACAGGAAACTTAATAGTTGTCATACTCATCCTTCCAAAAGAATTGCCGAAACCACGGTTCAATGCCATCTCACTACGCACAAAATCTCTGTCTATATTTCCTCCGATTCCACCATGGAACATTTCTGTAGGGAACAAAGCACAAAATGGAAATATTCTGATCTCTGTATCAAAACCACTGTTCATAAGGGACTTTTCTTTTTCAGCTGCTTATTGAAAGAGAAACAAGTTTAAAGTACAAGTCAGAAGCATTTCACTTCCGAATCAGCTGCCATGCCTCTCATGTCAGCTGCTCTGCCGCCGCTCATGCCACTGCTCACATTTCCTCTGAAGTCACCTACATTATCCACATCTCTATAAGGGAACGGGCTTCAAAAAGGCTCACAGATTAGCAGTAAGAAGTAAATGGGAACAATATTCACCTACCTCCCATTCGGCCAACTCCAAGTCCTCTCATATTAGCCATTCCTTCCATTCCACGAAAGCCAGCAAGTCCTGTATAATAAGACAAAAGTGTTTTCTATGCAACAGATAAAAGCAAAACAAAAAAAACCACCAAAAACCAGACAAACCACCTTAATGCAAAAGAACTTCACGGCACATACCGCCTCCTATTCTATTCATTCCACCAAATCCTGGGCCCTCCATTCCCATACCTTTAAAACACAAAGACAAAAACCATTTAAAAGACAGTTAAGTTCCTACTCGATTTTAATAAATGCAGAAATAGTTAACATTTCAAGGGCACAGTACACAAGGCTTGTTTTGATAGTAGTATATAATTCCTCTAGGCACGGAAACGACAATCAAAGTTCTGTAACTTGGAAACTAGGAGCACAGATTTACCTCCTGGACCTATACTGCCCATTCCACCACCCATGCTCAATTGTGTCGCACTGACGGGCTGTCCACCTGGTCCAAGTCCCATACCAATGCCACCAAGACCACCTTAAAAAATCAAAGTAAGTATCATCAGACCACACAACTATCTATATAAGTAAGCACAAAGCAGTACCAAAATTCCAAGACTCTATTTCTAAAGTGAAAGGGGGGCTGGGAGGGAATAGCTCTCCCAAAAGAGATGAGTCTGTGCTTACGAGGTAAGTGAGAAGCTTTGCTGTCTGCAACACGGAAATCTTCATGAGGAACTGATTTGTCATCCTGATTTAAAAAAAAAAAAAAAAAAAAAAAAAAAGGCAAGGATATTATGCTAAAATCCTTTCAATGTTTAACAGAGATATATAAGATAAGAAGAAAAGTAAACAACTTACCATTTTTACATGCATGGGTCTATCAAACAAGAACTGTCCATTGAACATAGCTAAAGAAATGCAAGTCAAGGAATTTAACTACAAAAGGCAATTCTTTTTTGAGAAATCATTGTAACAAATCATTTTTCCCCACCATTATTAGCAGCCTTGTCTTTTCTTATCTAATCTGCAAAATGACAAATCAAAAATCCACTTTACAAGCTTGTTCTTAACAATGACTTAATGTTGTGGTAGAAGAAGCTATATAAGGTACTAGAGGAACATAAAAATGGATTTCATACATGTCATGTTTTAATTTTAAGCTTGTTCAACACTATCAGAAACACTTTTTTAAACTTTGGCAGTAAATTCAGTAACTAATAAAAAATCTGAGTATTATACTCTATACCCCACCCCCTAGCTGCAATGCAAATAAGCATCATCTGCAAAACTATGTTATGAGCCAGTAACCAAAGATTAATCCATAATATGACCAGCTATTTTTCTAAACCAAGGATACATATTGCTTGAACAGCTTCAATTGCTTGTTCAAATGTAACTGTTCCCATTCCACGACTCTTGCCATCTTTGTCTTCTTTGATGTCTGCACGTTTAACAGTTCCAGCAATGCTGAAAACCTCCTTCAGTTTCTTCCAGCCGACTTTGAAGTCAAGCTTACATATAAAAATACACAAGCAATTTCAGTGCACATTTCTATTCTGTCATTAAGTTTGGAAGAGATTTTCTCTATTGTAATAGGTTTTCTTCAGGTTCTCAAACGCTTAATATTCATGAATTGCTACTATTTTCTAATATATACATACTATAACCAAGTCTAACAAAAACTTTAAGTTAAAAACGATTTATACTCTGCATATCTATTTCACTTTTCAAATTAACATACTAAAAAGAACCCATCTTCCCAGTTTCAAGAACAGCTATAGCCTCTGTGTCCCCCTTTAGATATATTTAGCGGGGATGTTCATTTCATCCACTCTTTCTATGCACAGATTTAAGATAGACTATGACTAAGTTAATCCAAAGTAATTAGCAAAATAATATGGCAGGTATATTGAATTTTTTAAAAATATAGCACAGAAATACCATTGTAAATACATGGTGAAAAGATGTGCAATCATCACTTGATCAGAATAAGTATTTTATGTAATAATTAAAAGTGTATGTCAACTTTGAGAGTTTAACATATCTTTCACGTCCAAAATCCGGCTATACATCCCACTTTTTAGCCAAATACACTAATTATGAACATTTCTCATTTCCTTTGAAATCTGAATTTTGCAGGAATGGAATACATTTCAGAAAGATCAAATACTAATTTTAAAATTGATAGTTAAACTTACATTAGCAACAAAAATAGTGGACCCAAGCCTGCCTGCTTGCAAGTTACTGATAACCTCAGGAGGAATGTTTGGATTATTGAGAATAGAAGGTGGTAAATTCATTAATCCAGGTGTCATATCAGGTCCACGGCCTCCTGGAAACTGTCCTCCTGCACGCTGTAATGCCCTACGAGCATGTTCACCTTCAGGGTCCTGCAAAATGTGCAAAAATAAAGCTAGCTTAGTCACCGACACCAGGACTAGTAACAAGAAAAGTTACTATTTAAATTCTACATAAACCCATCAAAATTATCAACTAGCATCCTTGTCCATGTGAGAGGGATCAAGAATTGTATTAGCATGGAGACCTAATTCCCTCACCTCTAGAGGTGGGTCCTTTCAGATGAGGGTTGAGGCATATTGGCAAAGCACTTGTAGAGGAAGCGTGCACTGCCACTTCACATGCTGTACCTAGCCTATGGACAAGTAGAAAAGATTTCAATCTAAAGGACTGTCAGTCTAGTACCTTCTTCCAAGAACTGAATTAATTTAGTTACTTTTCTTTGATGTGTTAATAGCATTATTATAATTGTAAGTGGACATAAAGAACTGCATTAGACACCATTATATGCAACAACACTACAATAAAAATGTTGCCATTAATTTCACTTCCCAATCCGCTCAAGTATCCTATTCCCAACACTCCCTCTTGCCCACCTCCCCCCCACCCCCTCCTTTTTTTTTTTTTTTTAATAATATTTAGAAGTCTTACACTAAGTTTGTTCTTCCCAAAGCAATATTTGGAAACAAGTAATTAATCTGAACATAACAGGATTAGACAACTCTCAGGAAAGAATACAAAATTAAAGACAAAAGTATTTTAAAGAAAGACAGCATTTGATTATTTTCACTTTAGGACATAATTTTTTTCCTCAGTTCACGTGACACAGTAGCAAGATTTTCTGCAAGCCAGCAGGCATTTTAGCCCATTAAAAAAATCACAAAAATAAGTAAACTGGAAATTACACAAATAAGACACTCAACAAAACTATAATATCATTCCAGTACTTAGAATGATGTCACTATTTTAAGTTAAAAGTAGCAGCAATATTCATACCTGTTTAATATTCAGGGGTCTTCCACTAAGATCGTATTTGTTCATAGCTTCTAATGCTTTCTTAACAAAATCTTCATCTTTGAATTCAACCACACTTAGAGAGAACAAAATATTTAGAGTATTAAAACAAAGTTTAAAACATTAAAATTAACATATTATTTGGATAATAATGTGTCTCTACACACACAGAAAAAAAAAAAAGAAGAAACTTACCCACAACCCTATATCCATAATGATTTGTCATCACATGTGAAGAGAGAGGAAAAAAAAAAAAAAAGTCAGTCAACACATAGACTATTTAACATTCCAGTTAAAGATCCCAGTTCACTGTTAAGTAACCATTCATCAAGTTATTTTCAGCCTCAGAAATAATATGTATTCTTTACATGTAGGCAAGGTCAATTTCTCCTATTCCTTTAACATATAAAGCATTGAAATGCAAGAGAATACATTATATTTTATTCTCTTTGAGCCAAACCAGAATTGGACAACAGAAAAGTGCCACACAGATCCATGTAAGGACAACTGGAGAAGGGAAAGGGAGGAGGAGAAAAAAAAAAAAAAAAGAGGCGGGGGAAAAGAAAGGAAAAAAAGAAAAAAAAAAGAACCCAGAACATAACCAATGTCCTGATCAGGACACTCATTGTGTCATTAAAAGCTAACATCTAACTACAAAATTCAAATCCACATACATCAAATACACGAGTATAATGAACAAGGAGTCTGCATACCTCTTCAGTATTGCTAGCATATTTGACAGATGACTTAGTAAGAAAATAACCTTATTGACTGCACCAAAATCCTTCTAACAAAAGCGGAGAGTTTAGGCTTGCTCTAAGCAAAGCAAAGCTGAAAGCATGTTTTAGTTTTAACAAGCATTGAAGAAAGTCATTTACAACAATTGTTACAACTTCAGTTAGGACTCAAACCTGCATTTCTCATGTTCTCACGGCAGGTTCAAGCTGCTGTCGGCCAAACTTTTGACTATTTTAAAGAAGACAAAGGAGCTTTAACCAATCTCCACTCGCAGTGCCTCATTGCTGGCACTCCGTTGGCTACCAACCATCTCCATCCATTTAGTTTTTTAAAAAAGCAATACATTAATCCAGTGTTCAGAGTATCAACCTTTACAAACTGTCAAATCAGGCACTTCAAACAGTATATTCTTAACTAATATGTTTATACTTATTGGCCTCAAGAGCACAACACTAACAAAACTTAAATCTAATCAGTGATTAATTAAATGTCCTTTATATGAAATAGATTGGTAACAAAACAAACATGTTGGCTAAAAAGAATTATGTAAATGCCATTTGTTAACATTTACAAAACACTGTCCTTTAGAGCCAGCTAGTTTGAGTTGCATAGAAGTGTCAAGACTATTTCTAATACAGAATTCTCAGGGCTATCATAATGAAAATCGATGTAAAAATGAAACTTACTTCCAATAGTGGTACAGGTATTATACAAAAATAAAACTGCTGAGGAACTTTTAAACCTCTAGCAGATTGTTGCCCACGGCACTTACCCTTGATTTGCCTTCAGCATCCTTAAACAGCTCCACGTATGTAACCTCACCAACTACATAAGACATACAAAGGGAAAATACCAAGAGACAATGCATTTAAACACCAGTATCTTTCTTTACTGTGCCCCTGTGCACAACTCTACAGAGAAGCACCTATTATTCACCAACAATCAAAACCAGACCAACACACCTCCTGTCAATGGCTATATAATTTAGCTAATTTTCAGAAATCTTCAGCAGCCACATTCTCAAAGCTAAACCCAAGCAACTATATTTAACCTAATTCATACTACAGATCATGTTTTGGCCAGTATGATATAGTTGGTGAACAAATTCAGAAAAACACATAGTCCCTTAACCTAACAAATGAAACAGCAACGTTCACTGAAAAGTGTTACATTTATCATCCTACTCACAACACCTGTTTTAAGGTGACTTTCTACCTGAGTGTCTTCAATCATAAGTTTGCCTTCAATAATAACCAAATTTACACATCAAATATTTCACAGCAAGCCACTCACTTTCTAAAGTAGGAAGTTTCAGTAAATAAACCAATCAAATAGTCATGTCACCTTACAACAGATACACCAGCAGTGACAAAAGGAGTTTTTTTGCATTTTCACAGCCTAGAATCCAAATGTGCTTTGCATTACTTTTGAAGAACCAATATTTTCAAGAAAAATACAGGACTAACTTTTTATAGATTTCATACATTAGGATTATTTTTCCCAAACTTAAAAATAAAGAGTTTGGGGTATTAAGATTACTCTATGAAAACTGCAACGATAGAAACAAGCTTTTAATATAAATCTCCAGACAAACAGTCATGGCAGTAGTGACAATGCAGACAAAAGTTAATTCCACAGCCAGATTCCACCAAAGAAATACAAAACAACTTTTAAAAGACATCCTTTATCTTTTGTATGTTAATACACTATATGTGCTGCTTAAATGTAACAGCCCTTAAAAAAAAATCTACAAAGACTACAACTAGACGAAACACAATCCTTTTAAGAAGTCATGCATATACTCTCTACTGTCACACCAGAATGGCAGAAGATCATGAACGCTTGGTTTACCCATCCTATCCTGCAATGCAATTGTCTTGGATGAAAGTGGGGGAAGGAAGATAGATATACCAAGTAAAAGCCCAAATAAATAAATAAATGAAGAAATAAATAAAGAAATAAATAACAAATCTGTGTGGCTCAAAGGACTATATATTGTATATAAGCTCTTCCCCTTGCTACAATGAGGGGCATTATCAAGAGTAAGTTACCTTTCTCTCTCATAAGATCTTTAATCGCTTGCCATTTCATGTCATATGGGATGTTGCTAATGAAAACTCTATTACGATTGGTAGTTTTCTTCTCTCCAGTGCCTGCATTTTTCTCCTTTGAATATGGATGGAATCTATTCTTGTTTCCAAGAGAAGGGATTGCCTTCGGTTTTGGAACATGCTTCTCTTTCACAGGTGCTTTCTCTTCTTTTGCCGTCTCATCATTATCACTGTATATAAAAAAAAAAAAAAAAAAACACACACACAAGAAAACATGGACACAGAGAACACCGAAAATATTAGTTTCGGATTGATAATTAGAATATAACACTAGGCTCTATACTTCCTATGCTAACAGAAATCACATAAAGACAAATCTAGCTTTTCAAAGTTTTTTTAAAAAGTACTATTTCAAAATATGGTGCTCTATGTTTCAAAACATAGAACAAAAATGTATGATATGAGATCTGCTGTACTGTAATTGCAAAAATTGTATCTTACTGCTTCAGTTACATTCCATTGCCATTGAGCCTTTCAAGATTCAGCAAGACAATATTATGAAACTACTATAAACATTTAAAAGCAACTGACATAGCTGGAGAATAACCCAGGGCACCCACACTTTGGTGCTTCAATATCTTTCACATCAATTCGGTTAAGTTGCACAATATTCACCATGGAAGTTAGACTGTTTCAGCTGTAATTCATGAAAGAGCTTGATACATTTCATTCAACATAATAATATGTAAAAAATAACTCTAATAGGCAAATTACTTTTTGTTTACCACATCAATCATTTTTGTTCATAACTTGTTCCAGACTGCTTTTAGACAGAAATTAAAATTCAATTAAGAAGCACAAACACACATTTATTTTTATTAGTTAACAAAGCTATAATTTGAAAATAAGACAAACGCACAGAAAATAGGTGTAGTACGACACGCTATCCGTCTATTACTCTGCACATCCATTATCTGCATCCATCTAATTAAGTAATCAAGTATTATCCATTAAAAACAACAAAACATAATCTGGCCTCTACTCTTTCCAAAAAAAAAAATATGAAGAGCAACAGTTTTTCTTTCAAAATGTCTTTATTTTTAGATTAAAAATGCAAGAAAAATTTTAAAAGAGTCCATTTCTCAACTTTGATGAAACTATATTCTTTGAACAGTATTAGGTGAAACACCAGAAAGAGAAGCCAAATCTCTTCAGCACTCTTGAAAGGGTTGCTATCAAGAGGTGATCTAGGAAGCTAACAGAGGATCAACATGCCCGACTTTTACTTTCAAGGGAGCTGAACCACTGAACTGAAAGGCTCCAATTATAAACTCATAAAGTGTGATGTACTAAACATATGCCTCTTAGATGTATAAATATCTCATTCAAATGTTACTGCAGCATAAAGGGAAACTTTAAAAGGACTTTTATACAAACTGTCATTTCAAAAAGTCAGGGTTAGCCACTTGAGTTAGAACAATTACTCAAGTGTCTGACAGGACTGTCAAAAGGACTGATCATAAGCCCTCTTTGTTGAATTACGTTATTCTTTACAACTTTTCTCACATTTTAGAGGGCCAAACAAACCTAAACTTCTTATCTGGTTCTGACACTTCAGGATGTACCCAGGTGTAAAAATAAGCCAAACATATTTGGGTTTTGCATCTTCAGTATCCAGTTACATAATTTATTTTAATTTACTGAAATGAGCATTTCCAGCTCTCTTTGCAAAGTTATTAACAAAGTAGTAAGTGACATTCTTGCACTCAGAACATGTGCACCTTCCATGCAGCTAGACTGGTTATGTGCTCAGAAACAGACATTTTTAGGGAGGAGCAATGTCAAACACATCATTTTTTTTCCATGATCACTTCCCCAGTTATAAAGCATTCATATGACATGAACTTTGTGTTCTGTATGTTTACAATTGGATGAAGATAAGACTGTCTGCTGAGCTATGTGTGGACATTGCTCTGTGCTAAATATTGTCAAATTTAAAACATTCAAAATTAACAATACATTCAATCACCCCTTAAGCTCCCTCTACAATATCCCTCCTCGCACCCTCCTGTGTATTGTGGCAGGACAGTTCTTGGGTGGCTGTGTAAGGAAGTGAAACAGCGGGGGAATCAGGCAGCTGCAAAAATCCTGGGGGACAGCAGGGAGTAGAAAGGGCAGAATATCAGTTTTCCAGTCAGATCAGTTCCTCCAAATCCAGTTCCATCTGTGTACGTAAATCTTCCACCCCAAGTAAAATCTGAGTTCTTCCCTAAATTTTAAGATTAAATCCACAGATCCCAATCAGCCTTCTAAGCTCCCTCCTGCTTAAAGGATTATGAAATGGCACCTAGGTGCTCCATGTAATGCACAGGTTTCCAAATATGGGGCTCCACCTTTTGAAGAGTAACAGCTTCAAACTTCCAAAAGACCTCTGGAAATCAAAGGCAAACCTTCCATAACACAAATACAAAAGGAGAAGCCCCCAAAGTACTAATCACAAGATCAATCACTCCGAAAACAATATGTCCTTATTTTTAGTAAAAATGTCTATTCCTCTGCTCACAAGTAGCCCTATTGACCCTAAGACCAGTGAACAGCGAATTAAAGAAATTTCACAGCCATGTGTGTGATTCTAAAGCACATACCCCAGTTTAGCTTTGTCATGCTGAACAGCTCTGTTGCTCAATACAACAAATCAAGGGAAATTCAAGTTGAGACAAAGATTCCTAGCCAAGTGTTAAACAAACCTGGTTACAAAAACTAGGCAGTAATTTTTACCTCCACACCGACAGCTTAATGCTTTGCGTGTGTGTTTTGGGGAGGAATGGCAACTGTAATGAAAGAATAAGATGTGAAATCCTGCCATCAAAAACTTATTTTCCTTATTTTCAAACTTAAAGTTGTGACTTCTATCATGCAGGATGGATGGGATTTTTTTCTTTTGCTTGTATTTGGTTTTGGAGGGGAAAAAAACAAAGAGAATTAATGGCGGGGTAAGGATATAAAGAAATAAATTGTTTTAACAGTAACAACCTAAAAGACAGTGAACTATTATATCCCTTCAAGATGTGAAAGGGTAATGATCGTCCTGTGAAAATACAAACTATAATTTGTGTAGCTGGAATCTGTGGGCTAAAACCAGAAAAAAAAATGCTGTCTTGTAATAATCTAAGATTTATAACGTGATTCTTATAGGGAGTCAAGTAAAGGCATAGAATACGCCTTTATTCCTACAGCTTTATATAGAATTTTATCCTGTATATATTTTTAACACAACAGTATCAGACTTCAGCAGCTTGTAACGTGTCAAAACATCACCAATCTCAGCAGCCTTGCTGTACTGCCACAGTGAGTCTGCTACAAAACAAACCTTCCCTCCAAGATTTGTACGAGATAACAAGAAAAGCTGAATTCCAGCAACATGAGGCCAAAACCTAGCTCAGGCAGAGAAGAACCAACCTTGGCAGCCTGACACCAAGAACAACAAAAGCCCGAGGAGGCCACACATGAAATTCTTCTGAGATAATGTTTTGAATTCCCTTATGCTAAGCTCCACAGACACAGGGCTTGGTTTATAAATTCCATAAAAGACAGCTATACTATCTAAAGACAAAGTTTATGTGTGCTCTTTCTAGTAAGTCGCTGCGGGGCTCCCTCCCCATTCCCATGCAAATACTGACTTTAACTCTCAGGCTTTACAACCCACACCAGCAGAGTAGTAAGGGGAAACGTCAACAGGCCAACCGAAAGCACCCAGAGCGCTTGCTCCCCATGGATGCAGCGGGAGCCCCAGGCAGCACCTGCCGCCCCGGCCGCCCGCCCGGCCCGAGCACCGCGGCCTCCCCAGCTCCCCGGCCCAAAGGAGCGGACGGCGGCGTCCCCGGGAGCCCCGCTCCCGGCAGGGGCGGAGCCGGGCCGCGGGGGAGGAGGAGGAGGAGGAGGAGGAGGAGGAAAAGGAGGAGAAGGAAGAGCAGGAGGCGGCCGGCGCCTGCCCCCGCTGCGGCCTAGGCGGCCCCCGCGCCCCCCGGCCCGGCCCCGCACACACATTTTGACGCCGTTAGCGCTGCCCCCGCCGCTCTTGCTGGCCGTCGCCGCTGCCTCGTCCTGCGGCGGCTGCTGGCTGGCGGCGGCCTCCTGGGCGCCGCGCGCGGCGGCCGCAGCCTCGGCCTTGTCGCTCTCCGCCATTTCGCGGCCGGGGCCGCCCCCGCCGCCGCTGCGTTTCAAAGGGGCCCCGAGCGCCTCGGCCGCAGCGCGCCGGCCCCGCCGAGTCTCGCGAGAACGCGCTGCGGCGGCGGAGGAGGGGCGGCGCGGGTCGCGGGTTGCCATGGCGACACCGGGGGCTGCGGGGCCCGCCCCCCCGCGCGCGGCTCTGCCCCGGCCGCAGCCCCAAAGGGCCCCGAGCCCGCTGTAACTCCTTACACAAGCTGCATGATGTAAACGCTGGATGAATCGAAGTCATGACCTCTTAAAATAAAATTTGTCTTGGGTTTTTTCCCGTGTTTACAGTCTACTCATTCCTTCAGGTGTAGTCAAACAGAACACAAGTACTTCTGCCTATAGGATGCTCCATAGTCCCTTTTTCACCGACATTTCAGTATTGTCAACACTAAGGCAATGCCCACATTCATGTGGAATTGATGGTGCCTGAAAATCATAGACCCAAAATCACCAAATCACCCTTGGCCTGTGCTGAGGCAGCTCGCAGGCCAAATATAGGAACAACCTGTATTTGTAATCCAATTAGGGATGCTGTGCCACACTTCCAGTGCTGGCTTAAAAACCAGCCTGTACCTGAGGTCTTCCCCCACTGCAAGGATTTGTCTTGCTGGGGTAATTCAGTAGCCACAGCACAGAAACATCCTGGCCACCTCCCGACACACTGAGGTGAGACCTGCAGGGATGCCTGTGATGAGAACAAACCTCAGTGTCCAAATGAATTCCTCTTGCTGGGCCACCAAGCAAGACATCTATTCTTCTCTTTAAGAAGAGATTATCTCAATCCACAGGACATTTCTGTATATCCTCTCACATCCTGCCCTCTTGAAAAGATTGTCAGAATAATGTTATCTCAACCCATGAGTTGGAAAGCTTTGCTTCACTTCACCACACTGATAACAATTATGCAGTGCCATAAAGCATTATTGGACTTAATCTTAATATACACATGTATATACGTAAACATAAATATAAACATATAAACCTAGTGGGTAGATTTAAGTGCAAATTTTAAGTGCCACAATTATATTACGGCATTAGAAGCTTCTATAAGGGCATTTATTTTATTGCTAGATATAAATTAACAAAAATAAATACAAGCAGATGTAATTCTTCTATAAACATATAAAATTACATAGACCTTACCATACAACTACTACTAAGCATGCTGGATTTCCTATTACTTTTCCTGGAAGATGTTCATTTACTTACCAAATAGATTCTGAGACATGTTCTTCTCAGCTTCCTTTGGCTTGCTCAGTGCCAAATGAGTAATTTCTTTTAAGAACTCCATAAATGAAAGGTAGGAAAAGTAGTAGTACAGAGGCCCCACACCTTTATTGAAATTTGCTTCTAGCAAGAGACAGTTAAGAATCACTGATCTGGGGAAAAAATGGATTTTTGAACTAACTTATTTTTGTTCCTCTGTCTTCATGACTGCCCCGCTAAGCGTTGGAAACGCCTTGGATTTTGGAGGAAATTCTAGATACTGTGAAACATCCTAATAACCTTATTTGCAGATGAAAGTTAGAAAGGCACAGAGAGAGATCAGGTGAGAGGAGTGATGGTTTCTGTTCACACATTAACCACAATTAGACAGCTAATATGGTATTTGTGATAATCATCATTGAAATAGTTAATGATTACTTTAAATTGCTGTCATTACCTTTTACAGCTCTCACTTCTACATGATGATAGGAAGCAATTCACACGTTTCACTATTACTGATTCTGCTTCTTAACTGTGCATTGAACATAGGATTTTAAGTACATAAGGAAAAGGAATCCTCTGTTCCCTAACTCAATATGATGGCACCCATGAACTGAAGGTGAATTATCCTGCCTATGGGCCCATAGACACTAGTAACAGGAAAGAACAGAAATTTCTTTATACACACTTTGTCTACTTGGTCTGGATTACTTGGTCTACTTGGTCCATTTGCTGTATCAACTGGTGCCTCCTCAAGCATCAATGTGGGTATTTGTGGGTATCTTTAGTCCAGCCTACATGTAGTTTTGCATAAATAAAATTTGTTCAGTTAGCCGATGTCTTTTTTAATAAATACCTGAACAGTTCAACCTAGACACTGATAGAAATCTAAAAATGTAGAAGGATTTTATACTAGAATTGCATAGGAGTATAGCTTCCTAGGTTGAAGTCTGAAAAAATACTATTAATTTTGCCCTGTCTCCCTCAACCTACAACTCTTATTTACAGCATTCTATTCACCTCAAATGCCAGTTTCAGGACTTTTATGTGAATTTTATGTCCTTTTCTGAAGTGTCACACATAATCACTCAATATTTCTGACTCCAAAGGACTAATAAAAATGAGAGAACAATACCAAGTGGCTGCTAGGGAGCAGACAGAGGTGAATTAGGATTAAAAGGTGAGATTTCTTTGGTCTACAAAACTATGTTTTGAAAGAGTCTTGATAGAGTTTTGTGCTATAAATAAAATGATTGGAATAAAAATTTAAAAATCTCCTTGTCAAAGATGGAAAAAAACCCAGTATCTTTCTGTGCGCTGTATTTGTGCTGAGAAGTACTTATATCTCATGTCCTAAGTACCAACATTCTTTTGGTAGAGTAACTTTCCAATAACTTCAAGTCTCAATTGACAAACCACTGCTCTCAACTTGCCAATGTCAAAATATATATTACCATCCTTTTAGAATGGATCATTTTAATGGGTCATCAGCCTATTTCAACACTTTATAATTTTGTTTTTAGCTAAGTCCTGATTGACTGCAGTCCATCGACATTCACATCAGGTGGCAGTTGTGAAAATGTTCTATCTTACTGAAAGTCAGCTCAGTTTTTATGTCGCTTCTGAGCCGGGTACTTTTGAGCCTCATTCATTTTCAATCCACTGACATTTTTTCCTGCAGATGTTTTCAGTCAGATATTGTTTCCACCTGCATGATAACTGCCTGTTGAATATGCGGCACATAACAATAGTTTTCCTGTTTGTTTGCTAGGGCATCTAAATACACCTAGCACTTTCTAAAACGGCTCTTCTTTAGAAAGCCCTGAAAAGAGTTGTTTTAACCACAGCTTTGCTCAGTAAATAATTTAACTTTCGCAGCTTATTTAAAGATTCCTCTGTGTATGCCACATGATTTCTAAACCAGCCTGCCTTGCCTAAGCCTGCACCCAACCTATATTGTTTTACTCTACATATTAAAAATAATTACTCTGCAAGTAGGCACTTTTTTTTTCTATTTTTTTTTTTTTTGCATAGGCTTCATGGACCTGAATTAAGGCAAATATTATCTTCCTCAAACCCTCTATTTGGGATTAAACATCATCTCTCCATCCTGAAAAAATGTGTTGTTGTATTTTAACTTCAGAAAACAAAACATTTTACACTTCAAAAGGACAAACTAACAAATGCAACAGCCCTTCTGCCTCCAGACATCCCCCAGACGCGCTGCAGTGGCAGTGCAGCCATTTCACATCCAGAGGCCACCTACTGCACAGACCTTCACACCTGCAACCACCACGGTGCAACTGCTGCTCCTTCTCCCTTCCTTCCTTCGGCACCTTCCCTGCTTCCGTCTCCTCCTCTCCCTGCCTGGAAAAAGTCATCAACAGCAATGACTGGCTCAGACTTCACCCCCCTCCCCAGCAAAAGATTATGCAGACGCCTGGTACAGGATTAGTTGTGTACAACATATATTTATAACTAGAAAAACTGTGCAGCATCCTATTCCCATGACGTGGTATCAGCCATATAGAAGACCAGCTCTATTTGATCTGCAGGGATCTAACCCATTCCCTCCTCCCCCTGAGGCTTAAATCTCCCTAATCCTCATCAAAGTCTTCTTCCATGTTATGCAAGCCTTAAACACAGTTTATGAGCCTGCAATTTAACACTGTATTTTTACCTCTAAAAGGCTAGATAACCACAGCAGACTTGGCCTGCTGGAATTTCTAGTACTCTTGTACCGAGACAATTTACAGCGCCCTCTCTCCCCCCACATCATTACTGCAGCTGACGAAGCTACCAAGGAAAAGAAATCCAGCAACCTGCTTGCCGTCTAGTGCTTCCTCAATGCCTGTGGCCTCTTCGGCGGGCTGGGCAGCCCTAACACCACCATCCCGCCCTTTTCGCAGGGAGGCAGCAAGTACCTACGTCCTGCAGGCCCTCAGGGAGCCCCTCGGGGAGCCCCTGCTCTCTCCCTGCTGCTGGGGGCTTCCCCTGCATCTTCCCCCCCATAGTGGAGAGCTGGGGACTCACCTGGGGACACTTCCCAGCACCTCCTCCTGGGCCAGCCCACCTGCCCCCATGCACACCAGCTGGCACTGGTGCTCCCCGCTACCCACACACACCCTCCCACCTTCCCAAACTTGGGCACGACTAAAAGCACTGATGAGGAACCATCTTCAGTTTCTGAATCGCTACATATTTCCTGTGGAACTTGATATGTTTCCTAAGATGCTTCTGAGCACAGTCCTCTTTGCTAATTCTACCCTCATCAACTCATTTAAAATTCCTAGCAACCAAAGGATGCGTTTGTTTGTTTGTGAGGAAGGAACAGCCAAAAAGCTGTTCTGAGCTAAATTTAAAAGCAAGCTACAATGGAGTCAGTTATCCCTTAAAATAGTTACATTTTCTTGACACTTCTGCCACTCAAATGATCCTCAAACATAAAAAAAGAATCTCAAACAGCTAATAGCTCTAAGAGTTCTCTACTCACTGGCATCCACTTGGCTGTGACTTGCCAAGCCGTAAATTAGGCCAGTTCAATTTTCAGAGGTCAATGTAGCAGACTACTAGATGATTATAAATTTTCTATTTCTGCTCACAGGCTCTCTCCTGCAAGGCCACACTTACCCCTTCCTAAGATAAGGATCAAATCAATAGCAAAATTGATTAAAGTCAGATGGAAGTGATATTTTTCTGTTCAAATCAAAAAGAGGATGGAGTCAGATAAAGAACTGTAAAGTGAAGTTCCACACATGCAGAATGGCCACACATAAACTGTTATCCCACTTACCTCACTAAAAAAACCTCTCTGTTCCCATGCAAGGACAGAACTAGTGACTTTCAAATGAAAAAGCAATAAAATACAGGATTAAATTAAGTAATTTAATTGCTTTTCCATTTTTAAATATAACACCTTCAGCAGTATTACTTGTGTGTTGACAACTGAAGAGGGCTGAAGAGGGAGTAGGAGTCTCATTCCCAGCTGCTGGTTGTCAGTTGCTTTTCCAGCTTCATTTCCATGAAAAGTGGCTCTCCAACACATAGAAATATCATAAAGAACAGTTTCTAATATTAAACAGTGAGTGTCAAGTTCATAAAAATGGTTACGTGGCTTCAGCATCCTTTACTCTGCAGCAGTACAAGAGGGGCAATTAATTTTTTTTTATCTCAGTATTTATTCCTACAAGAATAAGCAGAAAGAATAACATGGTATCATATCACATCCTTCAGGAGGGGGATCCCACAAATATGCCTTTCCCAGGGTAAGTGGCAACTAAAGACCCAGTATCCATGCTCAAAACATGTCAAACGAGATGAGTCCTACACACTCACACATTTCCACTCCCAACACTGTCCTCCATCCCCAGGCACAGCAGAGGACACCCTGGCTACTTGCAAGACCCCCTTAAAGAAAGCACAGTACTGTGCACAGTATACTGCTTGCGAGTATAGCGGCACTCAGCAATTACCAACAAAGCCTAGATTTATGTGACCCTCTCCCCAAAACCTTGTGCTAGATTCATTGGGGGCCATGAAAATCTGAGCCTTTGTGTTTTAGCTAATCCCAAATCACAGAGGTTCCCCTTTAGTAAGGGACCTTCATGGGGCTCCTATTAAATCGGAGACAAGATTGAAAAAGGAAACTAGCCCCTCGCTTAGGAACATAAGAGGCTCCTTTCATGTACACACTCTGAAAGCATGATCTTACACTATTTAAAACAATCCATTTACAACGTCTTCATGGATCCTTAAACATGAGAGGCACTTCAAAAATTAGCTTGACTTATAATTTCAGCAAAAGATATCGTTTATCACATGTCTGACATTATAACATTAGAAGACCAAACTAATAACCATTAGTGCCCAGTAACAGAGGCATTAAACAGTAGTTCTACTAGCAGTAGAGAACATTTTTAATGAAAATACTAAGTGCCCATTGCAGGCATAGTGGAGGGATGAGGCACTATAGGCAGGTAGCACAAAACCCTTCCTCCAGCTTGCCATAGGAAGAAGGTTTAAGATATCATAGTGGTATTGCATGTAACAAGAAACAGCTACAGGGTTTTAAAATTATTTTCCAATGAATAAATTCTACTAGCATGTCTACAGCAGCTTTCAAAAAATCTCCTCTCGCACGGTGCTACGATGTGCTCTGGCTTCACTGACCTACGTGAGTGCTTCCTGGGCTGGCTTTGCCGCGGGAGCACATACGCATGCAACCACTGTCATCTAAAACACATTTGATGTTTATTAGCGCAAATGCAGAGCCAGCCTTGGGAAAGAAATCCCATTCCCTTATCCACCTTAACCACCTGCTGTCGTGGCAAATGCAAGGCTCAACCGGCATCAGCAAAATGCAGCTACTGAGGGGATGAAGCGAGACCTGCGCTCCGGCACCTTCAGTGGTGCCCGGCCATATGTTGCCACATGTCCTGTGCTTTCGTCGCTAGCTCCACTGAAGCCGCCGGGAGGAGCCGAGAGCTCGCGGGCGCGATGCGCGGGGACGGGCGCGATGCGCGGGGACGGGCGCTCGCCCCGCGGGCGCCACCGCCAGCCCCGGGCGCTTCAAGCCGCAGGTTTGCGGCAGCTCCACAGGTGCCGCGGCCGCCCCGCAGCCCCGGGCCGCCCCCTTGGCTTGTGCGGCTCCGTGGGGCGGTGAGGAGCGCCGCGCACTTAGCGATGCGCCGCACGTAGCGTTCTGCAGGAAGTTTCCACGCTCCTCGGTTTAATCCGTGCGGAGGGGGGTTGGAGAGGAGCGCGGCTGCACAGCGAGAAAAGGGGGCGGGCAGGAAGCGGCAGGAGGAGGAGGAGAAGCCGTGTTTAATTTTTTAATTAGGGCGGTTTGAGCATCTCCCGGCGGGGCCGCAGCGCTGGGCGGCGAGGGAGGGAGGCAGAGGCGCCCTCGCCGCCCGGGAGCCCCCCGGGGCCGCAGCCGTCGGGTGGCGGGCCCGGCCTCTCCAGAGCTGCCGGGAGCCGCGGAGGCACCGCCGGGAGCCGCCACCATGGGCAGCGCGGGCGCGCAGGAGCCGGGTGCGTACGGGGGGCAGGGGCTGACCTTGCGACGCCCCGGGGGGTTGCGGAGGACACAGACATGCAGAGATACAGGGAGAGCGGCCTTTTGGCGGGGGCATTGGTCTGCGCCCCCGGCGGAGGGCGCGCGGGCGCTGCGCCCGGAGGCTGCGCGGGCCGAGGGCGCGCAGCAACAATTGCGCTGCGGCCGCGCGCGGCGGGAGCGCGCGGAGCCTGCGGCGGGCGCTGCGTTTCCACAAGTGACGGGGGAGACCCCGCCGAGTGCAGCAGGGTCCTAGTGCCTTTGTTCTCCCCGTCTGCATCCTCGATATGAATTCCAAGTACAGCCCTCGGCCCTGGAGCTCTTGGTCAAAGGGGACTCGGGGTTTGGGTATGGGCTAAGGATGAAATCTCGTTTCAGCAATTCACTGCATGCCTGAAGCTGGAGCTGTCACTGCCCTGCTGCTTCTTTGCAGAGGAATGCAGCTTACGTGAAAAGGTGCAGCCTGCATGCGCAGCTACACCCTGCAAAGACACTGCCTGGCTTTGGGGAGCAGGTGACCATGCCCTGCCTTTGCTGCCACCTCTGCATGCATCCCCTCCCCAGTGTCTTGGAAATGGTGCTCAAAGAACGAGTCTTGGCCCCATGGGGTGTAGGGAACACAGGCAGTGCACACACACACAGAGGAGACAGGGGCTGTGCACGGTCTGCTCCACAGCATTGGGACAGCTGCTGTTAACTCCACGGGCTCAGACTCTTAGGAGAATTCTGAATTCTTGCCGACTGTTGTTTCTTTAGGTCTTTTCCATTGTTAATCCTTTCCCCCTACCATCAGTTCCTCTCAAAACACAGTTGTGTTTCCTTAACCAGCTTAGTGTAAAGGAGATGCTTCTCAAAATCCCTGCAGGTGCCTGTTTATGCCCTAAACACAAACACCTTTCAGAGTCAGATTTAATGTCACTCAGAAACAGAAGCTGGAGACTGAGGCTGTCTGAAATAACTTCGGAATGACCATGTACACAAGGTAGCAGCAGGGCCTACAGCACATCTAAGGAGGGACAGGCACCAACTGATTTCGTTTATTTTGTTAGTTTATGAAGTGAATTTTCAGGAACCTGAGACTTAATAATGCCAAGGGGATGAATACTCCCAAATTCTGCAGATCTTAAAGGTGCTCATTTCACCCTTAGAGAAAAAGCAGGGTGGGTGGGTGTGTAGACGCATGTGCATGTGGTTATTTTGGCAGGTGAGGAACTAAGAGAGCAAACCCCCCAGATAAAGGCTTACTCAACAATCTTCCTTATATTTAACACATACTGTCTACTTTTCCAGGAAAGTCTGGAATTATTTAATCTCAGTACCTCAGAAAACACGAGCATGAAAGTTGTCTTAAAAAAGACATACAAATCACCAAAGAGCTGGGGTTAGGATCCTCAGTCCACACCAGACATTGGCAGAGTTGAACTGGTAATGCTACTAGAATATTTTTAAGAATTTCAACATCTTTCACCATGCAGCCAGACCCCTCAACACATACCTCCATGCTCCTGTAGTCCACATACTGAGTTATTTTTCTAATCTGTGTTTTCTCTTGGACTCTGAATGTTTCTTCTCTTTTCACAAGGGTCTCCAGCAGTCTTTTATTTCACAGCAGGATGTTAGGGAGCCCTTCTTTATGCCAGTGTCTAATGTGGGGAATGAATCAACAGATGACTAGAATCCTGACCTATAAAAAAAGTCAAAGATCAGTCTGAGGCCAGCCCTACAAAATGACTCCACAGATTCTAGCCCATCATGTCTCCCTAAAGGTTATCCTCAAGGACTTTTGGAGCTAGGCCACGATAGTACTCAGTCTTCTGACTCATGATTTTACGCATACTCTAGAGCAAGTGAAAGACTATCTGACTAGCTGGGAAAGGACTTCTAACCTGTATGCAGCACTGAAATGTGGAAACACTTACAATGTACTTAAGAACAATTTTGGTATTTTTTTTTAATGCACAATTAGAGTAAAATATTTTGTGAACATGAAGGCTTCAATTACAATTTTTGCAACTCAAGAGAGGGGAAGCAAGAGCACAAAACTGCCTATTTTGCATTTCCAGAACCAATTCTCACTCACAGGAATACTGACTATTTTCTCATGCAGCCAATCATGCCTAGTATGCTGTTCCAGTGAAACTCCTGCTGACTGAAACCAAGATATACCCATTTCTTACCACTCCATATTTCAGTCAGGATCTGCACCCACAGCAAATATGTAACGCACAAGCAAATCCTACTGATTTCAGTGTGTAACCTGCTAAAACAATAAGATTTGGTTTAAGTCCTTGTAATTTTACTTAGGTTACATTTGTTCTGCTTCCAAAGAGGTGCACCTATTTATTTGAACTCAGCACAAATGCAGGATTCACCAGGGCCAACTATTTGAGATGTGGGCACATGTTTCAGGAGAACAGTATTCCTTTTGGCTCTAGCTTTCCAAGCTAGTATCTACATATAATTTCCTCATATAAGCCTTTCATTTTAATTTTAATATCCCAGTGTCTTAGGACTTCTGGAAAGAGAACTTCCTTCTTGTCTGGCTGTTGTTCAAATCAACTATTTGTGACACCACTGAAATTTGTCACTTTTTTGTACAAAAGGTCAAATTCACAGAAAAGCAGGAAGTATGTCTATTGAAAATCTGTAGAGTAGGTGGCTTTATGACAGATTCTCAGAAATTAACTATTGATTATTGTTGATATTACTTTTAATTCACACAGATTGTATGTGGATCTTTTCTCCAACTGATCAGGAATTAAACCGGTATGACCAAAGTATCAAGATACCATTCGAAACACTAAGAGACTCATAATATTTAATAGACTCTTGGGTTATTATGCTCTGCTAAAGAGTGTAATAAGAAACTATACTACTTAATATATACTATATTAAAGAGAAGTGCAAAAATAATGTTTAAAATCCCACAGGTTTTTTATATAAGAGACAAGATTAAAAATATCTGGTTGTTTCTTGTCAGCAATATGAAATCTTGCTTTCACTTTTCATGGTTAATTCTAGGCTGATGCAGGATATGGCTACAGTGCAGTATCAGCCGTGACTGCCGTACAGAGTAGTGATACTGGAGCTCTCTTTAAACTGGCTAGCACAGGTACCTGGAACAGGCAGCACAGAGATCTGAGTGGCCTAATTACTCTGCCAAGAAATAAATGGATACTGGGAATTCCCTGGGGAAAAAGATGGTTGAATTGTTAACAAAAAAGAGTTTTCCCCTGAGGCACATTAGTTTAATAGGTGTTAACAAGAGCCAAAAATCCCCAACTCCGGTGTTGGATGAAAATACCTTTGTCCTTTTGACTCTTCTGATGTTCCAGTCCTTCCAATTCTCCTGCTGTCTGTAGAGACATAAGAGAGAATTTTAGTACCTGATGGAAAACCTAAAATAAAGCAAGAATAACCCTTCTCTCCTACTACAACCTATACATAGAATCTCAGTATAAACATAAAAACAAAAGCTTATTGGCTGGAAAAGCACAGACCTCTAATGGTGAGATGTCAGGATGGAAACACTCTGTGCACAGGCTGGTACACGTTGCCCGCATAAGATGGAGGACCATATCGGCAGGGGCTAGATGGAATAAATTTATCAGATTAATTTAAATTTGCAAAACCAAAACCCCAAACAGGATGCTACTGAAATCCGAGCTGTTTTTCATTTCCAAGTGTTTATGTGCTCAGACATACACAGCCCCTTTAGACCTAACCAAACTGATTCCACTTTTTTTTTTTTTTTATACAGCCAAAGAAGTAATAGAGGTGAAAATCCCACAGAGTCGCCAGGATGTGATGACCAATGATGAGCAGTAATTACTGCAGCAACTCTTCAGCCAGCATGAGTGTCAACGAAATGACTGCCTTCCCTCTGACTTTAGAGCAAAAAACTGGCTTTGCCTTTGTGGGGTTTTTATGTGTTTTCCTGGGACTTCTAATTATCAGATGCTTCAAAATCTTGCTAGACCCTTACAGTAGCATGCCTTCTTCTACATGGGAAGATGAAGTAGAGGGGTTGGATAAAGGAACATTTGAATATGCTCTTGCATGAAAAGTCAACAGAATATCCTGCCTTAAATTTAATGTTGATTTCATTTTGGAAACCAACTGTTGGTGCATTTGTTATACGTACGTACATTTTGCAGATATGCTTGTGGCATCCATTTTGTTAAATAAATATCTGTTGCAAAATCAAAAGGCACTTCATGTTGCTTTTCTTTGAGAAACAGCAGAATGGTTGATAAGAAATAGATAATGGCAAAGAAATAGTTCAATAAACAAGTCACTGGTGAGTTAAAATGGTAGAAAGATTCTCGTCTTATTTGCCTCTTCATAGGAGAATCCATTTTCTACCCTGCCTCATGATGGACAGGACAGAAATGAAAAGGGGGAAGGACAAAAGGCAGGGATGACAGATGCATAAATAGTCCTTCCTTCCTTCCTTCTTCCCTGACAGTATCTTGTGAAGCTCAAAAGCTATGCTTGGATATTGAAAATACAATATTGGAGGTCAAGACTCGGGGAAGTGTCTGTAAAAAGTAGTCTATTTGTGTGTGTCAATGTTTCTGACATAGAAGGGACAAAGGTAGGTTCATGAGCTATCAAAGTTAAGGAACAAAAGAGAAAGCTAACAAACACTTCCAACCTCCCAAGAACAGCAGTTGCTGACTGTATTTGCAAGGATAGTGTGTGTTGCTTCTCCTACGTGAAACGTTTCTGATCTCAGAGATTTGTGGGGCTTTTGTTTTATTTTATATATTCCCTCCCTTCTCCTACTGTACAGCAACAGAAAGTCGGGCAGAAATAGTGGAAGAGAAACTTAATTATGGATGTTTTGAATTTACTATAAACATTCTGCAATATAGACCACATTATCCACTCAAAACTGCAAGCTGAACAAAGAACCCCAAATCCCACAGAGTGACCTTTCAGCCTAACAGAACTGAGCAAAGCATATCACCTTCTTGCTCCTCCTGGTTCCAAGAGAGATAATTCAGTTTAAATTGGAACTTAAACTGTTGCAGTTTTAGCTGCAACATATTCTGACTGTTTTATAGCACCCAGCAGAAATTACACCAGCTTGGCATGGTCAGTTGAAGCAGAGGCACAAATGGTACATAGTCATTTGAGCCCAGCCTGCAAAAGGACTGGAGTCCAGAGCCGGCTGGAGATCTCTCTGCCCTCTAGGTCTTCTCCACAGCTGTTTATTCTCCACATGCCCCTGCATCACAGCACACTGTATGTTCCAGACTGTTACCCTGAGGAACCAGTCACAGGAGATCCTATCAAAAAGAAGAACTAACAGTAAAAGCAGAGACTAAAAATGGTTGTTCAAGGTCACCTTCAAATACACAGCTCTTCAGCAAGTGTGACAGGACTTGACAGAAATTCAATTCAGTTTCTGAGAATGTTGGCATCAGAATTTTAAACACTGTCACTTTTGCTAAACAGCTCTGCAACTGGGTGCAAAGACAAGGAGATCAGTTAGAGCTGTTTCTTTCACAGGTGTTCTAAAAAAAATACACGTTGCCCTTTTGCCCTATCTGCTGGACAGGGGCAGTCAACAGAACACTGGACCTCAAATGCCACTTGGAACATGAAATGTTGTATTGTATAGGGATGCACATGAATCTCCTGCCTGAGACTGTGAAAGAGGAACAGCCAACAACAATCACACTGCTCTAGCTAAAGTTTGTAACAAAAAATTGTGTGAATATGAGTGCTTCAGATTCTGTATAAAAAATATATATACACACCTTCAGAAATTCAGACTATTGCATTTATGCTAGTCAAATGTAACTATAAAACAAAGGCAGATTTTCATTAGCTCATTCATGCGATCCAATACTGCTGGATAGCCCCATCCATTGCAGAAGTGACACTTTTTTTTTTTCCTTTTTTTTTTTTCCCTCCAAATGCACACCTAATGGCATGCACCCTACAAACATCTCTGGCATCTAAGTCACTTTGCAATTACTCTTCCAGATTTCACAGCTTGTGCTTAGCTCTCTTCTGCCAGGATAGAGTGGGAAGGTACATAAATTATTCTGTTTAAATATAGTTCAGCTATACTATACTATATGCAAGCATCTATATACTATATATAAAAATACTACAAACAAGGTAGACATATCCAAAGAAAGCAAAATACTGTCATATTTCTTTTGTTCCTGACCCAAAGATATTGTTGCATGCAGTTACCAAATATCCTTTTGCTTGCAAACCTTCACAGTTTCTTGACTCAGCATTCCCAAAAGACAAACAAGTCTGAGAAGGACTGCACAAAACATAAATTTTCAAAGATTTTCTGCAAATACATGTAGTAAAACTTTGAACTGTGTTAGGAGCAAATGGTTCAAACACACGTGTGGAACAGGGGAACCTACCTTGGTTCTTAAAGAGAACCTGCTCATCCATCAGTGGGTCTCAGAGAGTACACAAGGCAGCCTTAACTGAAACCTCTTCTGCATAAACCATGCAGAGTGGAAACCTGGACAGATATGAACTTGGTATGTCCATTATAAAGTATTAAAAAGTAATAGATTGATTTGTGCATAGAATCAGAATAGCTGAGAGGGAAATGGAGATAATGAAAGCATTTTTGAACCCTCTCGGAAATTCTGCAATACCATAAATCCTATAACTGTGACGGACAGGAACTTACATTTTTTTCACTGATTTTCATGGACGTGCTCACCAGATAATGTAATATCTATCTTGAACACACAGAACAGAATTGAGCAAGCTTTATTCAAGTATGACTTTCTAAAAACAAATGTTTAATACAAGATTTGCAGATGCTTCAGGTCAAGGAAGGAAAAATTCAGCTCCTTTGTTTAGGACCCTACCTTTCTGAAAGGCCCTTCTGTGTAAATGACTTTTTTAAAATAAAATGAAATAAAAATAAAACAAATTTCAAATTATATTATCTTTGATCTTAGGAGACATAAAGGATATTCTGATACCTTAGTACATATGAACAGATCCATAATTGCTGCTGCCTATAAATACACTTTATGAACTTGAAGAAATAAACTAAACAAACTATGAAATAACAGCTTTGTTTTTTCCAAGAATGAACAGGATCATTTTCAGGTTAATAATTTACAAGCTAAAATGCTTCTCTAAATCACCATCTAAAAATGTTTTAAAATGTCTTTCTAAGAGAGGGATTGGATGGTTCATTCGGCAAATTAAACAGGAGAAAGATCTGGCCAATAACACAGAGCCTGCAATGCCTCCAAGAGAGGGATACGCTACACAGATGAATAAAAGAGGCAGACTGATTTTCCCAAAACCACAGGTCAAGTGGTAAGTTCATCTACCCTGAATAAGGCAAACACGCTAATTCTACATAACGCTAGAATAAAAATGCAAAATTCAGGGCAAATAACAATTGACTGACCCCCTGGAAATACACCGTGAAAACAAATATTTTCAAGAACCGCAGCAAGGTAAGAGACTTTCATTTTTTTTTCTTAGTAAGGTAGTAAGACTATGGAAATGAAAGAAGACAGTGGATTTATGGAATCGTTTTACTTGGTAGGAAAAGTGTCACTGTCACCAAAGAGTCTGAATTTCATTCAGACACCTAAAGTCACGGAGATGGAAACAAAACTGGTTTCACAGATCTTAATGACAATAGATGTGGTTTTGCTTCTTCAGTGCCTGGAAATGAAACACTTCCTGATAATTTTGAAAGGCTGAGAGAAATTGAATGCTATATATGATCATAAATGTGTAATAATAAAAGTAATATGAATCATCTAAAACCATACAAAGTAAAAGAGACTACTAAAAAGTAACATGTTGCTGTGAAGTTACAAAACATTAAGCAGGAAAAACATCACAGATTATAAAGAGGGAGCTATAAAGTGGTGTCGTTACAGAGAGGTTACAGCAGAACATCATCTACAGCTGATGGATTAAGTCAAGATATATGCTTTGGGTATACCTCATACTGAATTTGGAGGGCATTTGATTAACCTCTCTTCTAAGTATAACTTTGAAATGGAATTTTAGGCAGTATTTACATTGCTCAGGCATAAATATAGATACAGCACTTATCTTCTAGTGTCAAATAGCCAAATGCATTTCACAGAACCATAGAAAATTTTAGGTTCGAAGAAATCTCTGGAGGTCATCTAGTCTAACCTCCTGCTGAAAGCATAAAACTCTGAAAAATTTATTCTAATGGTCTTATTCACCCACATGTTTAGTTCATATATGCTTTTATATTGACATATTTTGTTTCCCTACCCACATAAGAACAATACTAATAAACTGGAGCAAGCTTTTGGAAGGCCACCAGGATGGTCAGGGCTGGAAGACTTCAGGTTGAGTTCCTTTCTCTGAAGCTGAGGGAAGTGGGTTTGTTTAGCCAGGAAAAGAAAAGGCTTTGGGGGACCTAGTGAAGCAACTCTTCATTACCTACACTGAATTTACAGACCAGGTGTAGCCAGATTCTTTCATGTGGTGCACAGAAGGCAAGTGAGAGAGGTTCCAACTTGACATAAAGAAAAAAAGTCAGTATGAAGAAAACTGAGTATTGGAATAGGCTGTCCAGGCAGGCTGTGAAATCTGTCCTGGGAGGATTTCAAATCCCTAATGACTCAAAGTCCTAAGTGAGCTGGTTTCAATGCTAATCCTACATTGAGCCAAAAAAATGGACTATATGAGCTCCCTTCCAATCCAATTGATTCTGTTCTATTCCCTTCAAATTGTGTAGAAGGATCTTTTGAGTGCACAAGCGTAAAATTCAATGTCGAATTCTATGACCCTTCTGATACCTAGGACACATTCTTAACATGTTTCGCTAATTACTACTTTGCCAGTGTCATTTGGACATAACCACTTATTTCATTCCTTACAGTTCAGCAAACAATGCTATCGTTAGATATTTTTTCAGCTGCTTATTTATTCCTTATGACACTAATTGTATTTACAACTAAAATTAATGATTGCTATGCTTTAATTGCCTGCTCATGAATTGTCTACCATCCTGCAACTTTTGAGAACTTTTAACTTTGGAGTTTCAAAAATAAGTTGGATTCAGGCTTTGCCTGTCATTTTGCTATTAGACTGTGGAAGAAATATATATAGTATCATAATACTTCCATGGCATGGAAAAAAAAAATCAAAAAACTCAGGATATAGGTCTTAGTAAAGTCTGTTGCAGCCCTTGTATTGTACTGCCTAGACTTTCACTGGCATTAGTTGAACATTACATAATTAAGAGAAATACTGGATTTGATTTATAATTTTAGATGCTTGGAATAGGATCCAAAACCCATTTTTGATGTATGGAAAAACCCCTACAAAGTTGGTCTTTGAATCATCTGTTGTTTATTCAGCAAATCATAAGCTATCTTGTGGGGATTTTGCAAGGGGGTTGCAGCGGAAGATTTGCCTAACTATGCAAGTGGTTGCAGCGGAAGATTTGCCTAACTATGCAAGTAAATATAAATGTTTTATTTATATTTTTTTTTGATAGCAGAACCACAGAGGACAGCAGTAGGAAGACTGCTTAGAGGTTTCAAGAAAATATTCTAAATACTTGATTAATCCAAGAGCCAAGACTCCAGATAAAACATTAGCCCTTTTGGTGTAACTAGGGTAGCACAAGTTGCAGTGACAGAGTAGTAGAGGGATCAGTAACCTAAGCCCATAACATCCCTTAACATCCCTGAAGATGTCAATGAATAATTCTCCAAACGTATTCTTGGATCCAAATGCAAATCGGTTTCAAGTTAACATAATTAATGAAAGCCATGACAACAACGAAACATCTCAAGAGGATGTGTGCTCTGACCCACCACATTATGAAGAAACATCTTTCACAGATGAAGCACATAACAGACTGAAAATCAGCTACAGACCAGGAAAGAGAGAGTTGTTTGACAATTTTCTTCAAAATGGAGAGAAAACAGAAGCTAGCTTACATCCTTACGACACTCACAGTAACATGTATTATCTGCAAACTTTTGGCCATAACACCATGGATCCAGTTCCTAAAATTGATTACTACAGAAACACTGGCAGCGTCAGTGGGAATAAACTCAACAGACCAAGCTTATTAGAAATTCATGAACAACTGGCAAAGGTAAGTGAAAAGGAAAAATACGAAATTCTCTAATTTCCAGACTGTTAATTCTGTTTATTAATATGTGAAAGTCCTTAAATTCATGAACCTTGCTATAGGGAAAAAGTATAGCTAATGACTTACCATATTTGCTTTGCTAGCTGCAGTATGTTTTCTTCCCTGTACCTTTCCCAAGCAAAGATTATTATTAAAGGCTGAAAGTAATGAATTTGATTGGCAGAGAAACATGGCTATTCTTGTTTAAAAGTATAAAATTATTAAATTTGTGTTTCACTTCAGATAGTATGACAGATTATGAATATCAGTTCATAATTTAATCAAATTATGGAACTAAAATTTATTCTGAATTTGAATCTAACAAATTCTTAACTAAGCTTCAGATATTCCTCTGCTGTATTTGTTAAAATATATATGCACATATACTACAAATATGTGTTATAATGTGTAATAGATGCAAATTCAACTAGTCAGAAATCCAGAGCATTATCTGTTTATTGGAGTAACAAAAGCATTAAAATAGCAGGAAAGATTCCAGAAAAAGGGATTTTAGGTGGAAAATATTGCTATTTGATAAAGAGAAAAGATCCATTTTTAGAATTGAGTGAATGGATTTAGTCCTTCACGCTCATTATACCAGTGATTTTGGAGAACCCAAAGAGCCACTTGAATGGCTACATTTAAAACATTTATGGAGGAATAATTTAGCTAAATTTCTTTTAATATGTTATCCAGAAGAGCTGTTTGACTTTGCTCATACAACAGATGATGGGACTATATCCATTCAAAGTAAGTTTGAAAAGAGAACTAGCGAAAAGGGTACAGTTGCCTTTAAAAGATTTTGTAGGTCTCAATTTTTTGTTTCCCCTTCTGAGGAGAATATGGATCTACATTTGGTTAGCGCAGTGCAGCAGCTTACTATTGAGCAAACTTCATCATTCCCCTCAGCAGATTCTTCCTGTTTGCTTCATTTTTAATGCAGGGCAAACTTCAGCAAATGAATAATAAAATACCAAAACTAAAATACACCCTTTGCCATGAAAATCCTCACTTTTGTTACTCTGCACAGCTACATTTGCAAGAATAATTAAAAAAACACATTTTTTTCAGTTACAATGTTTGGAGTTTGCACATTTATACATTTCATGAGAAAGAATCTGAGAAGTTGACAGCATTAACTCTAAAACAGCAGACTTCATTAAGTTCTGTGCAACTACCTGGGCAAAATCCATCTGTCTAGGAATCCTTTAAGTCTTAATTCTCCTACGTATGGATGAATAAGTTCCCTCCATGTGAAATAAGCATGGAAAACTGAAATGAGAGTGTTTGGAGGACAAGGACAACTAGATTAAGCTCCCCAAAACAGTTAAACTATTTAAAAATCTGACAAACACTACCGAAACAATTTAATATGCAAATAACTTTGGTAAAAATACCCTCCCCTTAAGGCACAGTAATATGTTCTCTATAAAAAAAAAAAAACAGAAGAGACAGGATACACCCACTTTTAGGGATAAACTAAAATCAAAACTTTTGAGGTTTTTAATTAGGCATGTGAAAGTTGGGCTAGAAAGAAGAATCACCTCTATATTTAAACTCAGAGTGCCAAGGTGCAGAAAAAAAATCCCCCCAAACACCACCACCACCAAAATTAAAAAATATATGTTTTTTTTTCCTGTGTCAAACAATAGTGTAATGAGAAGTCTCCAGAGAAACAATGTTCTCATTGCCATTCCACTCACTTTTACATGGTTTTAAGAGCTGAATAGCTTGGACAAGCGTCTGGTTTCTGGATGCTGGTCCAGACCTTGTTCAAACCCCAGTAGTTCTCTGGAGATTCACCTTTCCTAAGGAGGATTAATACAAACTAATGAAACCAAGTAAAAAAAAAATAGCCATTAGGAAAATTAGGATCTGATTCCTTGGGACCTGATTAGGACAGCTTCCTAGCTTGGACCTTATTTATTTAAATTATGGTCGCTGCAGACCTGGAAAAAATGGCTTAAAGAGAAAGGAGAAACAAGTTCCCTGGGTGACCACTTAGATTTCCCCAAATGAATGCAAAATGGATGTGAAGAAGGGCAGAACTTTAACTTGGTAACCCTACTCATTTGCAGATGTGTAAAATGCTACTCAAGGGACTAAATACACTTCCATATCCAGAAGAAATTTATTATAGAAACAATTTACACTAGTGGAGGCCAGAGAGGGGAGAAAACACGAACCAACTGAAAAACACTGAACAAACATGTACTGAACATGAGAATATTAAGAGATTCTCAGTTTTAACAAAAAAAATCCCCCCCCCCCCTTTTTTTTTTGCAGTTGCACATATAATTTAAGGAAGCAGGTTTGTTTTGTTTACTTTAATAAAATCAGATGAATTGTGTAGGGTTTTATAGGACTTTAACCTACAGCAGGTAAAAAAGAAGGCAGTTTTCATTCCAGAATAAACCAAAGAGAAAATTATTTCCCTCCTTTACCATCAGATTTCACAGACTTACCATATTACGGAAAAGACCATCACCTGAGCTCAACTGTTCCCAGACTTTTTCCTTAAGTGTCCTTAAGTGGGTTACAGCCCCGGTCTGGGAACCGCTGACCAAGGCACTGGAAGATACAGCCAGCCGTTAGTCCAGCTGGATTCCATTCCTGTCTATCCCATGGACTCACTCTGTGACCTTGGACAAACCAGTTGGGTCTTCAGATAACAACACAAAGCTTTTTGGGTTTCCAGGTTAACACTGAACAGGATAGTTCCTGAGTTTGAAGGAATACAGCCGCCAGCAGGCTAAAAAGAACAGATACAGTATCATACTGATTGAGTTCTTGGCAACAGGGCAGGAGCTGCCAGGTACTGTCTAGATACACCAGCCTCACATACACATCTGCAAGTGCTCTGTGGGGTTTCATGCGTTCTGTCTTAAATTTCCAATCTTAAACTTCCTCATCTGTAAGCTGCAGATTTCAATACTTAGTTAGACCTGAGAAAGATTCTGTAAAATCTGATTTACTGACATTTGCTAAGTGTTTCAAAATCTTCCTGAAATCACAGAAAGATTCAAACAAAAGCAATTTGGATATTCTGAAGAATAAATGAGCCATCACCAAATAGCAGATTAGTAAAGTAGGGCATTTAGATAATCTGAACAGGTAGAACTCCTGGCAGCTTCTATGGAAGGTGAGAAGCTTCTGCAGTGTGTGCAGCTGAATGGGGGGGCCCATCTACCAGGACACAGCAGGCTCTCTTGCCACCACAAAGGTGGCAGTGAAAGGCTACATGCAGTGTGGGGGAATTAGACTAATAGCCTAAGCTTCACTTGTGGAGAAGATGTTTTTTTTTTTTTCGTTTTTATTCCTTAACGCTAAAATCTGACTTTAGCGCATTTTACCCCAAGCAATCCTCCCCTCCCCATTTCTTTGAAACCCAGATTGTTGAAGACAACTGCTTTGTCAGAGCCCATTGCCAGACTCTGATAAGAAGTGACATTTGTTTGACTCCAGATATCTAAGCATCATGTAAGTGTTCCCATGTTGCTTTGATGATGGGCTTAGCATCAGAACATAAATATCAATCTCTAATATTTTTAAATATGTTATTTTTCAAATGTCAGAATGTGAAGCAGGCTGAAAGGAATTTCAAAAATTCAATTCCTCCACCGCTGGATTCAAATGTGTGTCATCTTTTGGCAAAATGTGCCATTTTTTGCACATACTAAGTCACAAAATGCCAATTAAATACCTAAAAAATAGTCTAAGTGCTATTTCAAAGCTTACGGCTGGTGATAATTAGTTAGGCTTAATATTTACCTTACATAATAAGTCATCTAACCTTTCTTCGTCTTGGCTATTCTCCACACTTGTTACAGACTTGATGAGCTTATCATGTTTAGCCTCAGGCAAGATGAAGGTTAAACTCTTCTGCAACAAATAAAGGGGGAAAAATTAAGCAGCGAACTTTCAATTTTGGTAGCTTTCCAAAAATATCCTGTCACTTTTATTTCATATCATTAATGCACAAGTAGTACAGGTACAGCTGCTTGGCAAATAACCAATCATTTGCTAAAACACACCATTTTAAAATGCATTTATGGAAGGTTTAGGGCCATAATTTATGATAATGACATGGGAGAGAACACATTAATTCAAAGTACATAGGAAACAACTTGTTTCAAGTACACAGTCTAAACACTTTTTTTTTGTCTTTGAAACTCTAACCACTGTGTTTGCATTTTTCTGGTTGTTAATCCTCCTTAATTTACTTTAATAATTTACTGTATTTTGAACAAACACAACATTGCTATTTTAGAGTTATTTTAGAAAATGTCAAAAGTACCCAAATCAGGAGCTCAAAGTTGCACACCTTCAAAAGATCTTATGCTCCCATTTACATTTGGGCCAAAAAAACAAAAAAGGAGCAGACAGCAAGTGGAGCTTAAGGGGAATTTAGACATCTACATTAAAAATCTTATCATCTGATCTCCATTTGTTAGCAAAATACAATATTTGTGTCAAAGGCATTTCACAATGTTGCACTGGAGTGACTAGAGCTCCTGTTTATATGGAGGGGTGTTATGCTAACATTAGCATAAACACCACATTCAATGGGCTTTTATATCTGTAATGCATTTTATGGAGTCAATAGGCAAAATACAGAAATAGCCTTAAGGCTATCACGCGATCCAAGATCTTATGTCTCCCATCTTCACCTTGTATAGTCTGGAAATGTCTCCAGCCCCTCCAAGCCCTGAAAGCACCTTGATTCCCCTTCCTAAGGGACACACACGCACACATTCCTGCCCCTCTCTGCCAGAATATAGCAGGGTACAGAGTCCCACCTGGAATTCCTTGCTCTGGGCCCAACACTATCTGTCAATGGTTAGCCTGTTTCCTCCCTCGGCCAGTCAGAACTTTGTTTAACACAATTTAGAAGGTACGGAGGTCCAAGGCCAACCCTTGGTAATAAATCTAATTCTTATTCAAACCGCAAGAAACACATGGAGCCAAACTACCTCAAGGATTCTGAGGTAGAAAAACAAAAGAGACAAAATACAGATTTATGTCCAGAAATATACACAGATTTTCCAAAATTCTGGAATATTGATTCTGGCCCTTTTCTAGGTGAGTGTGAATAACCAGTATAGATGAGCAGGTCCCTTAAGAGAGAACACAGGCATTCATTATCTTTGCCTTTGGCATAGGGTTACATCACTAACTTGCAAATATTTAATTGTACCTGCAACAATTATATTAGAGCCTGCTAAACCACAGAAAGGATTAACCATTTAATGCATTATGTACCACATTTCATCAGTATTTCTCTGACGGCTTTCAAGAATGTGACCCATTTGCTGCTACAATTATGTTTATACTTTATCCAACAGAAAACAGCAGAGTTCTTCCCACAACTTACAGATTAGATATTCTTCTAACCTATCAGCACAACATGTATGTTGCATATGGTTTAAACTAAAAATAAATTAGCATCAGATAATGATGTATTTCCTTAACTTAAATGACTCTCTCATCTTTTGTTGCAGTTAGCAAGCCCACCTGCTGATACCTGCTGTGAGCAGAATATTGCATTTTAGTCCAGAGACAGTAAAACCCAGTCTTCTTTAGAGTTTCTTGATTTCATGTCTCTCATATAGGCAGGTGTCATCTGCTTGGCACAAAAACGTTTTTGTTTTCTGTGTGATCCTGCAGAACATAGCTGTGAACTCCAGCTCCATTGAGAGAGTGGCTAATGGAGAAGGCTCTGCTGGAGATGACACAGCAGTCAGCAAGGAAGAAGAAAACAAAACAGGATTCGTAAAGTTTGGATGGGTGAAGGGTGTGCTGGTGAGAATGTTATCTGCATTTAAAAACAAACTAAAAGAAGATAAAAATAGTTTTGTAATTTGTATTCTTTTTGTAAAAAGAATAGTTTTGTAATACTAAGGTCTTTTAAAACTCAAGAGAGGAAAGAGATGACTTATGGAATGTTTGGGGTGCTTTTTAAAGCTTGCACATTATCACTCTTCTGATTGGTATACTGATATAATATTGTTTTTTTAAAACTTAGGTAAGATGCATGCTCAATATTTGGGGTGTGATGCTTTTTATTCGACTTTCCTGGATCGTAGGTCAAGCAGGAATTGGTATGTATCTTAGTAATATTTTCAGCATTGAAAGGGATAAAGAGGGCAAACTATACATTATCACAATTAACATATAATCCGAGATGCACACTTGCATGTTGAACCAAATTATGTTTTTCAAATGTTTGCCAGGGTAAAAATGTTAATCATCCAAACTACTGGAATTTTCCAGACTCCCAGCCAAATTACTGCTTAGAGGCACAGATCTGTTAACTATGCATATAATCATCACATTTGAATATTTCTAAGCTTTGGTGAAATTTGTATTTAGATTCTGTAGCAGATGTAAACTTCATTACTTGGGCCAATTTCTCATATGAGCATACAGAGTTAACCTTTAAGAGCTCACACGATGCTTATCTGTGAATCCCAAACCTTGTCATCTACATATTGAAAACAACACTTCTTCACACTTCTCCACATAAATGAAAACAGAACTGGAGGGAGGTCTCATTAGGATTTTGTTATTTTTAACTATAGTACAATGCTAGCTACTAGCAGACTATAAAACACCAAGTAATTCAATTTATATGAAAGCTGTAACAAAGTACTTTTCATAATGTTGTATCTTTGCTCTTTCACTGTGCCTATTAATTAACCCATCTCCCAATCAAATCAATGTACAAGCTCAAACCTCAGTGGCAGCTGGATTTGGCCCTAAAGGCTCTGTCCAGTCTGTTGTGGAGTGACAAGAGTGAACATAGTGAGAGCAGAAAGTGCCCACAGTACTGCCAGATAGAAGCCCTACCAGAAGTAAGGCACAGCATTTCAACAGTTGGACAGTGCAACTACTTTTGGGGGAAACAGAAATGCAAGTTATTGATGGCAGTGTCACTCTGTATCACACATTTATAAGTGCCCAGAATGAGAGGGCACTGGCAATCTCTGAATGGCATCGGGACATGTTAGTGTCATAAAAAGCAGAAATCCAAAGGGCCGACAGCAAACATCTCCGTTTGCCCTTGGAAATTTTGAGCAGGGGTTTATGAGTTGGACTGCAAACTCTGGCCTCTGACCTCAACACTACTGATCTTGGATAAAACATTGCACTCAAATCAGGAGTGAATTTCCTTGTTACGGGTTGAAAAGAAACACTGAATGGAAATATCTCTGAAATTTTGCATGCTGGAAATTTCATTTCCAGCAAAACACAGTGATGTCATTGAAGTTTTGCTTGAGTGAGACTTGCTCTTATAAAAAGAAAAAGCTCATTAAGAAAAAAGAGCCACCTACAAACCTACAGAGGTGGAAAAACAGAAAAGTTCCTGAACTCAGCGGAAGAACTTTGCCTGTTTTTGCAGTGCTCCATGCGTGGCATTAGCACTGTGCCTGACAAAGGGGTGCTTGCTGATTTTATGATGCATGTCAAATGAGAACGTACAGCCCTGGGCACTCATAAGTATATGCCTTGCCATGAAAATTCTGCATCTTAATATTGCCAAGACTTTGCTCTGGGGTTTCATGCAAAATTAGTTTTTAAGGGCAGTTTAGTAACTTATTGAGATCATCAAGAAGTATTACTTTGTTTTGAAGTGTGAGAACAGCCATAGGCAAAAGTAATTCATTTTAGCACAACTTACTTAGCAGCCATATGCCTGGGCTTCAATCTAAACTTTAATCAGATTCTAACATTAATTTGCACTAACATCAGTTACAGCCATCCTGCTTTCACATTTAATTCTACCATTTTAATTCACTGATAAGCAGACCCTCCTTTCTTAGGCTTTATTGTTCTGCTGCTGCTTTTTAAAACTGCATGTCTTACACAAGCAGGTTAGTTTTCCTTCTGAAATGAGAAATCAAATTTAGTTTGAATAATCTCCAAATGTGTTTTCTGAATGTCTTGTAAGCAATGAGCTTTATGTCACCAGCAAGCTGCTTAAGGAGAACAGCAAGGGAAGCTCATCATCACCAAGGCTTGGGGATTTCACTGGGTACTGCTACTAACACAGAAATAAAATGAGTCAGTTAAACCACCATCTGGGCATCATTTTTATCCTCATCATTAGAAGTCCAAAGAGGGAAAACCTATCAGGAAAAAGGAAATAACTGGCCTGTCTTGGATACAAGCTATTAAAAGGCAGAAAATAATATTCCAACAAGGTACTCTATTCATGACCGGCTGCGCAAAAAAGGACAGTCTGCCCCTGACATGGTTCCACGTCCAAAAGCAGTCTGATATTTACAGTCAACATTTGGAGACTCTCTAAAATATGTATATATACACATCTAGGAAAAAAAAATAATATATATATATATACACACACACACACCTGGAATATACATATTCACACCTGCAATGCCTAGTCAAAGGCAGAGGAAAAGACCAAGTTTATGCTAACTGAAACCTGGCCCCAAATATCACAGTTACGCTCTAATACAATAATGTTTTGGTTGGCTTGCTTCATTTATTCACTTTTCTTACTGAATGTTACCATCTTCTCAATTTTAACAGTAAAGCTTTTCCAAGCAGATAAGAGTTACAGCATTAGCAAAATATCTGACCCTATTTGGCACATGCACTTTTGACAAAATGATTTTTGAATATAATAGAAAATCCAGGGAAAACACTTCAGAATTTACATGGATTTGCTCAGTCCTTTCAAAACCACTCCAAAAACAATGTACCTGATCTATTCAATTTAGAAGTTAACTGCTGATTAAAAGTCGTATACAACCACTTTTTGGGCATAAAGTTTGCAGAGAGCTGAACAAGATCTTTCTATGAGGCATGTAATGGTACCTGACCAAAAGGAACAGCATTCTGACTTTTTATACAGAACTGCATATAAAATAGGTGCATGACTCCTTATAATAAAGACTCAGAAATCAATAGGATAAATGCAATTTATTAGAGGCTCCAATCACTTTAAATATCCTAAACGTTGTTATATATCATTTATACCTCCTGCATTACATTGCTCTATCTTAAAGGACTGTGATAACATGGCTATAACTTAAGCAGCAAAGAACATTCATTCAGGGATTGGATGTCTATAATCACCCAGTATGAAATGAAGTTGGGAATCTGATGTGAGAGGTAGAAGGTAGAAATAGAGCAGATAAATCAATATGTTTGTAGTACCTCTAGTTGGTTGTCCATTGCAGGATCCACGTTTCAATTTGGATGAGTCCTGATCATAAATATCGCTCCAGGCAACATATAATCTTCTGTTCCTCACTTAAAACCTATTCACCTTATTGGAACAAGAGAACTATTGGAGTGAAAAACAGTGAACTGGATAAGTGTTAGCAAGCTCAGATAAAACTAAGAACCCCTTCAATGTTTGGTATCAAATTGTAATTGTTTCATCTTGTTTTACTTATTTATTTATATCTATCTCTCATAGCCATAAATGGGAACAGAAACAAAAAAGCTTAGACAAAATGTCATATTATTTCTTCATCTGACTTGAAACAATAAAGTATTCTGAAACTACACAGCCAAACTCTTCTCACAGTGCCAGAGAATATAACAGAACCAATGAACAAAATTCCAATTTGGAAGGTCTGGGCTGGACACGTAGGAAAAGCTTTTTCACTGGGAGGGCAGTGTAGCACCGGAACGTTACCCAAAGAGGCAAAGGGAAGTTTCCAAGACTCAACTACCTAAAAGCACCACAGGTTTGACTAAGTGCTGTCGCTAGTCCTGCGGTAAGTGGCAGGCTGAGCTATAGTCCTTCAGATGTCACTTTCAACCAATATTTCTATGATTCTAAATCTTAAGGGAAAACTCATAGTCCTATAGTTTCTAGTGCAATTTCACAGTGTTAAAAAGAAGCCTGGCCGAAAATTACAAGCATACTCAACTTTCAGAGTACCATCCAAACAGGAATCCAGTTCACCTATCAATACTGATCTTCATTCAGTTGATTATTCACATTTAATTACATAGTTTTGTGATATCACCTTAAAAAAACAGATTTCTAAGATTATGCATAGAGGACTCTTGAAAGTAAATGGTAATGGCAACACTTCTATTTTGGAATATTTGTCCTGTGTTACAGTGAAACTGCTTTTTGCAGGGAAAGAGAGAGATGATGAGGGAGAGAGGGAGAAGGCTGTGGTCAATAGCCTGGTAAGAAGGCTCTCATTCAAATCTTGTCTCTCTCCTGCATAGGGTAGAGTACCTATGTACTATGTACCTATTATACTACGAAACTATACAGTCAGCCTTTCACTTTTCAATACAATATTTAGTCAACTGATGAAAGACAGAAGCATCTAGCAAACAAGAGTCTTGGTCAAAACGGTCAGTTGCTTTTCTCTTAAACAGCCAGCATGTATGTCTAAGATAGGAATGAGTATCCATGCCAAGCAACACTTGTTTGCCCATTTTATTCAGCTAACAAAGAAAGCCTTAAAACAAACAAACAAAAAAAAAAACACACTATCAGAGCTTCTGGCTAGGCTTTTCCTATCAGGAAGCATCACCACTTAAAGACTGATGAAAATAATTTACTACTGTGACATGGTCTCATTGGAAACATTGTGCAACCACAAGTGGTCAACAAACCATCTTTCAGTTTACAGCTCTGACTCCCAACTGAAAATTTAATTTAAAGAGAGAGTGATTTGTAGGAATCATGGAACATAAGTAAAATGTTTTATCTTCTTATTACTGACAGGTCTTGGAGTAATCATAATTCTCCTCGCCACGATGGTAACCTCAATTACTGGGTTGTCAACTTCTGCAATAGCAACTAATGGGTTTGTCCGTGGAGGTAAAATCTTTAGGGTTAATAATGCTCTCAAGCCCAGAAAGATTTTTATGTACTATTTTCATATGAGGCAAACCAGAGGTCTTGAGCTCTATAATAGCAAGAAGGACGATAAACCAAATGATACATCTAAAGGAACTAGAAGGTAACAATTCTCACCAACCCTAATCACAATTTACAGCATACTTGAGTTGTCACTTTTAATAAATGTCAGATTTCAGTTCAGTCTGTAAAGTACATTTCAGATGTTCCTGCCTAATGCTGATTGAAGAACGGCTTCTGGCTTTTCACTGATTTCTGTTCTTACCTTTCAGCCGGTCATTCTTACTCAGAGCATTTCAGGTCGGATGTCCTTGGACAAACTGAATATCAGCCATCACTTCCTTTTATTTTAAAGACAGGTGATATCAACTGACACGCATCAAATATCTTCCTGTATAATTCTTTTTAAAATATTTTACATTTCAGCTACTCCTTGGAAGATGAGTAAACATTTCTGCTTGAAAACAAAAGCACGTGTCAGGTATTTTATAAAGAAAAATTCTAGTGCATTTCAGAGCCTTGAAGGCATGACTGGTCTGTTGTAGCCTCTGTGGAAAACAGCAAGTTCTTACTACATCATTTAGGCAGAGCAGGTACTTGAATACACTTGATTGTACTTTCTTTTTCGGATCTTTCAGGTCTCGGAGTCATAGTTATTGGTCTGAGTGTAGTAGTAACAACATTAACAGGTATCTCCATGTCTGCCATTTGCACTAATGGAGTAGTGAGAGGAGGTAAGTGAGTATGACTTCATGAAAAGTACGAATATCTGCAGATCTGAATTAGGGAAAATTAAAATTTGGGGTGGTCTTTCTCACTGGGTCCACCATCAATTTAAGTGTATATAATCTTCAACGCTTCCTGACAATAAGTACTTCATCTCAGTGAAATATGATAAAATTATAATTGATAAAGCAATATACTTCATTTATGGGGATATGCAAAACAAGATTAAAGATTCACTGCATCACTTTGCAGAAGCTTTATCAATATATAGTACCTCTTTACATCATACAACATGATTTTTCACACTAACATTGGGATAGATCCAAGTAAGCAGAGCTTGTCTAGGGGAGAGGTTTTCTCTGCTCCGGTATCAGGAATATTTGCTTAAGGGTTCAATTTGGCACACTAGAATATAGTAAAAGAGGTTTAGAAAAGGTTCTGAAGGTAGAACCACTACAAAGCATCTTCCTTGTTTATCAGTTTGCTGTATTTATTCTTTTGCATTAATAAGGAAACCCCTGATTGGATTTATTAGGCAAAAAGCAAAGATTCCTGTGCTGTTGTTATGTGAGTCATACAGGCAGCAACTGAGCATCTTGAATTGTGCTGAATCAAAGTCATTTCTGTCTGCAGGTGGAGCTTACTATCTTATTTCAAGAAGTCTGGGCCCAGAGTTTGGTGGATCTATAGGACTGATCTTTGCCTTTGCAAATGCAGTGGCAGTCGCCATGTATGTAGTTGGATTTGCTGAAACAGTTGTAGAACTTCTTAAGGTAAATGTAGATATTTTCAGTTCATGGTTAAACAAGGGATTATTTTATTTTTAAATGCTGATATTTTTTAGCTGAGGATTCAGGGACATCATTAGCAGGGAAGCAGGCCTTTAAAAATGCCACAGAGTGCTTCTGCATTACTCCTATTTTATGGTAATTTTTCAAACATTTCAACAAAAGCCTCAAAATTATAAAAGGAAATAAATCCCTAATTAGTCAGACGAACCACCCAGCCACAAAGGGCAAACATGAAACACAAACACTTGGGCTCATTCGCCCCTGAAACTGAGCAAGTTCTGACAACTCACTCCCTTCTGTTCAACTTATTTGATCTCTCCAGCTCGGTCAAGACAGATTGGTTCTAATAACATTTCTTATCCTTTTCAGGAGAGTGATACAATCATGGTAGATGAGTCCAATGACATCAGAATAATCGGCACCATAACTGTTGTATGTCTTCTTGGCATCTCTGTTGCTGGCATGGAATGGGAAGCAAAGGTAAACCTTTAATAGAGAAGCAAGCAATATGTAAAACTACTTACAAGGTTTGAATGTGAGGAATGCTGTACACCAAGTGCGATTTTCAAAAGCCCTCGGCTTCAAGTTATGCTTGTTTTTTTTTTTAAAGCAATAGCAGTTTAACCATTATATTCAATGAAAGCAAAATACTTCACGGGCTTTCCTGAACATACATTAACAAGGGAAGAGGAAGTCTGTGTTCCACGAATGGTTTGAGTATATTGATTTTTTTATAATTCATGGCACCAGTTAGAGCCTTGGATAAATGCTCCTTTTGCCCTTATTTTTGATGCAGTTCAGCAGAATAAACAATAGCAAAAACTAGTCGTACTATTGTACTCTCTCAAACTCAGCTCAGCAAAAGGACAGCTCTGTTTAGTATTCATTTCTTAATCTCTAATGATTTCTGCCATTCCTTCACCTGTACAAAAGTCCAAATCTCTATTATCCTATCAGAGAAAATAGAAGACTGCAAATATTTTAGAGAATGGAATACAGCTGTCAAAATCAAGTCCAAAATAGCAACCTGATTTTTATATTCTTCAATGATGGAAAGTTAGAACAGTTTGTGAAAGGTCAGAAAGCCAATTAGATATTATAACCCTTGAAGCGACAACCCACCCCAACTAAACAAATTATATAACAATATAAAATGCTTCATACTTGATATTTATGCATTAGCCGTTTCATTTTCCTTTTTCCTGTAAAGGAAACTAACATAAAATTAAACAGTAACTGTGTATTTCATAAACCTTCCTAGTAAAAACTATTTGCTATTGTCACGAGCTGATGGCAGGATGTCTTTTCAGCTATCTTTTTTCCTGGTGTTTTCTAGAATTGTAGAAATGTCATCTGTCATAAGGAGGAAGGAGCACATACCAATCACTAAGTATATAACCACCTCCACAATCAAAACTGCAAAATAAAACAATAGGTAATATCTTTCTGTTTCTATTGACAGGCTCAAGTTATTCTTCTAGTTGTTCTACTTGTTGCCATTGCAAACTTCTTCATTGGGACAGTCATTCCTACCAACAATGAAAAGAAGGCAAGAGGCTTTTTTAATTACCAAGGTAAGTACTGCTGTCTATCACACAATAAGAAGCTCACACACTTCTTGGCCTTCTACTGAGCTGAGGATCCTACTGAACAAGATCCCAAGAACTGGATCTTCCAAATTTAAATAACCTTGTAAAGCACAGGAACCAAATTCTTTTTCAACATCTGTTTCAAGGGACTGAATTTATTCAGTCTTTGAGTTTGTCTCTACTGCTGAAGCTGAGGGCATGGTTAGTGGCAGCTTGAGCACTTCATACCCTAGCAGAACACAGGCAGACTTTTGCACTGAGCTATGTGCAAGTGCCATAGTGACACTCCTGTCACTTCAGTATGGATCTGTAGCTCTGATGTGCAGACAAGCACATACTACTGGGGACCAGACTGAGAAATCAAATTCATTTTGCTTATGATATGAGACAGATTCAAACCCAGTCGTCCATGATGAGAAAGACTAGCTTAGTCACCTACTTCATTAAATAATTCTGGAATCAAATCCTGGTGGCATGTTCCATTTTCATCTATATTTTCAGCATCAATATTTGCAGAAAACTTCGGACCAGATTTCAGAGATGGAGAAGGATTTTTCTCGGTGTTTGCCATTTTCTTTCCAGCTGCCACTGGCATTCTTGCAGGAGCCAACATCTCAGGAGATCTGGAAGTAGGTATTTCTTTAACTTTGTAATACTAGTTATAGGGTGAGAAAGAACAAGAAAACAGATTATTAATCAACACTGTATTCAGTATTAAATCATGGCTGATTTTAGAGAGCAAAACTCTCACTTTCAAGTACTGCTTTTTTATTTAAAAACATCAGTTTATCTTGTCTCTTTTAATACAGTATGATTATTTACACAATTTTCTGCATTCAGATTTGGGTTGTTATATCATTTAAAAGAATGTTTTAGTAACCTACAATAATATAAAATCAATGGCCCATTAGCAGCCTGTTATTTAGAGAAATTGCCTGTGTAAGTCCTTGTGCTCTTCTTTTGCCAAATCTCCTGTATCACCCCAAAAATACACTTCTAAAACTCATCTTTGCACCCAAAAAAAAAAAAAAGTTCAGGGAAAATAGTGTGGTGGGCATTTTTTTTTCCCCCTCTCATGCAGGGTTATAGCAAGGACAGAATAAACAGAGCATTTAATGAAAGCAAACATGTTCCAATACCCTATCTCTGCCAATGCTCAAAAGGTTTGCAGCTGCAGGTTTGCAGTTGTAACAAAAAAAAGGAGCCTGAGAAAGGAAGGGGTTCCCAAATGTCTGGCTGCTCCCATGCTGTCAAGGGCCCATCTTGTAGTATAGCAGATTCTTTAGATGTCTGTAGTGCCTAAACAATCTACAAATTACAGACAGGAGTTTAGTTTTAGCTGAAGTTTTGCACAACGTGTTTAATTCAAGGAGTATTTAAAGATAATTCAAAGTTCACCAAAGCATCTGGTAAAACGTCTCTATTGCATTGTCGACTACTTTGTATTACTGTAAGAAATTCAGACATGCGCATGTGGTGGGCCATGGGGCAACTGTAACTCTTCCGCTGTTGGAACCTTGTACTAAAAATCAAATATATTACCAAAAAGAAGTGGCTCACACCTTGACATCCCTAGCCATTCACATGAGGCTATCTGGCCTTATTATGCAGACTCATTGTATAGAAATATACTTTAAGAATTCAACCACACAGCTCATATTTTCTTACTGGCCCAGTAGCCACAAGTTCATCAGGATCTTACCAGCCCTAACAACCAGTTTCTCCCTTTCTCACACTGAGTTACACGATTCATCTCCTTTGTTTTCAGAAGACTGCTTTGGAATGCAAGAATAGAGATGAATTTGTAGAAACTGAGCTACTAATAGAATCTGCGGTGAATTCCATTTTTAATTAAAAAAATACTGTTCTTATACTCACTGAGACTGAGTCACTCTCACAGGATCTCCATCTTTTTATCAAACAAAAATATTTATTTTGCCATTTATGGAAGTTATGCAACAGACAAGTTCCCACAGCACCCTAGCTTCTTTCATAAACGATTTTAGAGAATCTGAGCAAACCAAGAGAACCCATTCTCCCATTTTCACTCTAATTGCTTTGCTCTGGTAATTAGTAGCCTTAAAGCCAACTCTTCCAGGCTGCAGATTCACTATTGACTATGCTAAGATGCATTACACAGGTTTAAAGAAATTAATCAGCCTCCCTGGAATTCTAAAACACAAGCTAAGAAGTATTAAAATGTGTAAAATAGGCAAACTAAAATTTCTTTTACATTTATTGCAAACACCTACACATTTGCTTCTATAGCTGTTGTAATCCTGTAGTAGCAGCCTACTACAAAGCTGACCGACACTAAAAGCTAGTCTTAGCGGTGACTTGAGCAGGTTTCGGAGCAGGTCATAAAATGGTAACATCGCATTAGATAAATGTTTAATTGTGAATACAATTTAAAAGTTGTAGAAGTGAAGAAGCTTTAACCTTAACATTTAAGGTCACAGTGTTTAACATTGCTGCATAAGACTCTATGAAAACAGCACCTGAAGACATGCACACCAGAATTGAATAATGGAAAGTTGACACGATCTGAAGTCAAAAGGTCTTTGCAGCTGAAACGACTTTGCTATTATTTTTCAGCTCAATAAATCTTTACCTAATTTAAAAATGATATTAACTATTAACATAGTTAAATCACACATCCATGATTCACACAACTCTTCAAGTATACATATTTTATCATGAAATATAGTAGTTAAGAAAGTAATTTATTCCATGTATATTTGATCAAAAAAATCTACCAAATCAATTTAAGAGGAAAATTCACAAAAGAATTGCTTTCTAATCTAAACAAACATTTACTTAATCGTTAGATTGGTTGATATTAAAAATTCCCCTTAAAATTACAAAGTATAATGCAGATCTTTGAACCCTTACCTACAGTTGCATTGAATAATACTGATACTGTGTTAAGTCCATCTAAGAAAATACAATACAGCCTTACTGAAACATCTAACTTAAAAGTCGAAACAGTGAAAGGAAGCAGCTTAATGCTAAAACACTGCTAACAATTACTAGTTGCTAATCACAGGAGTGCTGTGTTCTGTTCAGGGTGATTATTTGCAGTTATCTCACTGATTAATGCAAATGATCTAGGATCTAGTCTTGTCATCCACAAAGGCATGATAGCTTACCCTCATAAACTGCATTAACGAGGAAGAGCTTTACAGAGGAAGGGTTTACACAAAAGCCCTGGTCTTTACGAAGGCACCAAAGTATTAGTGTTAAGCTAATAGGAAAACATCTGCTGTGATCTTAGGTCTCCAAGTGGCTACCTGCACAATTACTATATGCTGCTGAGGAAAAGGCAGCACATTGAATGAAAAATCCCATGGCCTGGAAGTGATGAGCAGGCAACCATCTGGCCCACTCTACTGAAACAAGCAGCTTAGTTCAGTCAAAGTTTAGGCATTGAATGAGTAAGACTTTATAATAAAGGCTGTGCGAGGTAAAACAAACTTGTTCTCGCAAAAATGCACAGTTCAGAACTCTCCTGCTGCTGTAATACGTGAGGAGCACTGGTCCCGCAATGCTCATGTTCCGCTGCGTTCAGGATATGAGCACTGCACCCCAGAACTGCTTCAGTCCCATTTACCTGTGAGGAACAGGAGGTACTGGTACCAATCTAAATAAAATATCCACCCTCTAAAGCCATCTTCTCATCACAGTGTGGCAATGCTCACTGGTATGCAAATGCAGGCAGAATAGAGCCTGGGAACTCACAGCTGTTTTTGGTCACTGCTTTGTTTTAAGGATCCCCAAGGGGCGATACCCAAAGGAACAATGCTCGCCATTCTGATTACAACTGTTGCTTATATAGGAGTTGCAGTATGTGCAGGTAAGGACTGAACATCTCTCATGTCATATTTAATATAGTTAAAATGTTGTAAAGTCTGATATGCAGATAAATGATTAGCTCATCACGTGGATTTATTATCCAGTGACATAGTTGTTTTAAATTTAGTGTATTTAAAAAAAGAAAGAAAAGAAACAGACCAACAGAAAAAGTCAGTATTTGGTATTTGCTCTGTTTGAGTCTACATAGGAATAGAAGAAGGATTTCCTTATAACTTGTATGATTACTTTTGCATTTGATTTAATGACAAAAATAACTATAATGAGGTATCTAGGAGTATAGCAAATATTAAAAGAACTGCTAATCTCTCGTTCCCAACTCACACTGGAAGTTCAGATGGCTTCTGCTTGCTCTTCACTAATCTTATTGAGCACTTGTGAATGATGCGGTAACATATATATGTTGTATGTCACATGTCAAAGATGGAAGCCAACTACCTCTCTGGAAGAAGGTGCCCTAGGTCACAAGTTACTCTGCAGTATCAGAATGTCAGGTAACAAATGGTTGCAACCATAAAAATGAGATCAGTACCAAAGCTTTACCTCTGCTAGAGGAACATGCAATTAAAGTCTCATTACAAAGGTACAAAAAAATCTCTGTTCAAGAAATATTTTTCTTTTTCTATATTAATAATGCTGCAAGCAATAGTGCTTCAAATGACAATCTTCATTATAAGCAAACACCTCAGCATACTATATTCTCATAGTATACCCTTTTATAGGAAATGAATCTCAAATTTTCTTGACTTGTGTGGTTTCTGTACTTTAGGCAAAAGGCAGAGAGCTCAAGTCAAATTTCAACTCAGGTTACCGCACTGTTTGGATCTAAATTTCCCCTGCAGTTTCAGTTGAAGCAGACATTCTTCACTTCCTTTTCTAAACCTGGGTTAATGTGTTGTTCTATTCTCACAGGCAACAGCCATATTTCAGCCTTAGAGCTGGCTGCTTTTCAATGCAGTAACTTTTTTTTTTTTTCCTGTTTGCATATCTGTTTGCTGAACAGATAATGGTTACTTTGGGAATCTCAGTAACAATGTTTTTGACATATTTGAAAATACCACATAAACTTACAATTTGGCTGCTAAAGATGTTGAGATCAGCACTCTGCAAGTTAACTCCATATGGTTCTTCCCATTTCTGGTGACAAACAAAAGCATAAATATGATTAGTAAGAACAAAAAGACTATCAGCAATTTCTCTTGTTTAAAGGTTTTTTTCCATGTTATCAGTGAGTCCGTGATAATTTGATCAGTTGAGGATCTGGATGTCTAAAGCAACTGTGTTTCCTTTTTAGACAAAAAAAAAAAAATGCCCAGACCTAAGACTGTCACCAAAAATAGGTTACCTCTGAATACTGGCACTTGTGAAAGTGGTCACAGATGGACAATGTATCACTAAGTCCACTAACTGTCTGTTAATTTCCAAAGTGTCTGTTTTTATACTTTCGTAAGTGCACTAGTTCCAATTAGTCAACTAGTTGATTTTTTTAACAGTAGCAGAAATAAGTATTTTCTTAGAGATAACATGAGAAATAAGACACAACATGGGGAGAGAACACGTGTCCAATGTGAAGCTTTACTCCTTAGGATGGGATTAAGACGGCAATTGTACAAAATATCAATGTACAAAGAATCAAAGTATTGTAAGAATATTCTCCTGGTGTCACAAGGAAGAAAAATGATAATATATTGTTGTTTCCACAGCCTCCTGCGTTGTACGAGATGCTACTGGGAACGTCAATGATACAGTTGTATCTGGAATGAGCTGTAATGGATCATCTGCCTGCACCTTAGGCTATGATTTTTCCAGATGCAGAAGTCAGCCATGTGATTACGGGCTGATGAATAATTTCCAGGTTTTAATGAGATAATATATATAATCTAAGCAATGCGTGAATACATAAATATAAACAAGCAAAAAAAGTTTGCTGACAACCAACTACAACAGAATGTCCACTGTTACCTAAAAGGTGTCAAAAGCTACAGGAATAATCAAAGCAAAAACTCTTCTGCATTCCATGTTACCTTCCTACTACCTGTCAGTAACACTCCCAGCCTTCTGTTAAGGCCTTTACTTCCTCCTTCAACAAATATCATGCAGCAATATATGCTGCAGCCTCTTATGTTCATAACAGAGACCTCACGAACTCCTGCCAAAGAAGTGACTCATCTGACCGTTCCTTACACAAGGAGAAGATTTTACCTTAGGGGTGCTGCAGTCACCGTTAAGAGTTTATGCCATAGTTCTGAAACCAGAATAATTCTTCTTGAAAAAAGATACCCAAGAATACTGAACATAAAATAAAGTGAAAAGTGAAGAGGTCTTTCTCCTGGGCCAGAGGGAGACTATCTATCACTTTTATTCTTCGACATAAAGCTTAGGCAAGGCATCAAAGTAAAGGAGTTCTTCTGCAGCCGCATGACCACAGCTCACAGATGTCTTTCCAGTCCCTCTGCTTCAGAGTCTACTAGAGGAGCTCACCACCCACCTGCAGTTTCTTTTTAACTAGCCAGTTGTAGCTTTCAAAGTCTCTTGCTTTTTTCCCCCAGCTGGCTCTGCTAAATGACAGGGGTGGCTCATGGCCTTTAAAGAATAAACTGCCCGTCACAGACTTTTCTGTCTTTTCTTGACAGTCTGCCATCCTCACCCCCATCTCAGTTAGGCTGCCTAGACCCAGGGCAACCCTTAAAATCAATGACCTCATGAAAGCTGTCAATACAGTTCCAGTTCCTGAATTTATGCTTGACAGACCAAAGTCGGAAAAAAAACCCATCTTCAGCTAATAACTGTCCAGGATTAACTGGTCTCTCTCCTGGAGTACTTCCCACCTACCAAGCATCTAGCTATCACATCCATCCACTTTAGCTTCCTTCTCTGGCACTTGCTAAGTTATCAGTGCTTTCTTTTCAGTGGCTGCAGAGGCCTGATGGGGCTGGACTTTACTGACTGTGGTGCTGCTGTTGTGCCAGCACCATCAAGCATTCTTTTTTTCCAGCCATAAAATAATAATAACTAAATGTGGTTGGAGACACTTATTTGGTGCTCTCTTCTGCAGTTTCCATTTTGCCGTATTGATAAAAGCTGACTATTTATCTGTCAAGTAGAGCCCGTTACTTACAGCCACCACAAGTAAAGGCAATAGGATGACACCACAGAATACTCAATTGCCTCAGCGGATAGCTGAATGTTTAAAAATCTGGCAGAGCATCATCTGCTTTCCACTAAAAAAAGAAAAATAGTATTTCTTTACCTCACAGTTGGTTTGTGGTAAATTGAATTTAGGACTGTGAAAAGCTGAGACACCATAGTAATAGGAGACTTAAATGGGTCCGTAGTCAACAAGCGTATCCAAGTGCAAACATGACTACTCATTTTTTCTTTCTTCTTTCTGTAGGTGATGAGCATGGTGTCCGGCTTTGGTCCTCTTATCACTGCAGGGATCTTTTCTGCTACCCTCTCATCAGCTCTTGCATCTCTTGTCAGTGCACCCAAAGTTTTCCAGGTAAAACAACAATCTGAATTTCCTAAAATTTTACTTCAAAGACACATAATTTGTTTGAACTCCATGTGCTGAATGTGACACATATTCAAAGAGCACTTACATATATGGGATGAAGAGGCAGGGAAAATGGTACATAGAATGTTGCTTTTCAGAAATAGGAAGGTCTTATCACCCTGTACAGAACTAAGCACTTAGAATCATAATAGGCCTTTGCTCAAAGCTCAGTTTTGCTGTATGTAACATGTGTCTGGGCTTGTTACAGACAGCCTCAAGGTTTTTCTCAAGATCACTTGCATCCCCTTACAAAATGCCAGCCTGTAAGCTCAGGGATGTCTGCAGGATCCCTTCAGAGTAAGCAACTCATCACATTCCTGTGCTGATAGATGTGCTCAGAGAGATCTGGGCAGCTGCAGTGGGGACAGAGAGGGAACAGGGTGCATGCGACAGAAAGATAACTTACACAAGCTACTGATTTGTGCTTCACTTTCCTCCAATTTAGATTCTTGAAGTTGTTTTTTTAAGCAATGAATTAAATGCCTGTGGTTTTGTTTTGCTGCTACCTAAGAACATAGTGGGATATCGGCAACCAACTTACTGGAATGCTTACATGCTGGAGGAGTAAACATACCTGAAGTACACTAAGATGGACCTAATTTTTGTTTAGCAAAAGCCTAGCTTGCTGTCACTCACAGGGAGTGTATTTCTGATGCAAAAAAAAAAAAAAAAAAAAGTTCTGATTTGTCTACCAGGCTCTTTGCAAGGATAACGTCTACAAAGCACTCCACTTCTTTGCCAAAGGATACGGGAAGAACAACGAGCCCATCAGAGGATATGTTCTCACTTTCGTGATTGCTATGGCATTCATTTTGATTGGTTTGTATATAATTTAAACACCTGCTATAATCTGATCTTTGGAAATTATATAGTCTGCTGTATTTATACAATTCTTTCCTTATAATAAGAAAAAATCTCCACTCAGATCAAGTATGAGTCCAAGCACCCTTGAAGTGCTGACAGCAATTCCATCAGTCCCAAAGATTAGGGACTGTAGTAATGTCCTAATGCTGGCACAGCCTGACTTCCAGAGATGCCAAATAGGTGCAATTCCTGTTCACTTCATTGAGACAGAGCAGTGCTTAGAAGCAGATCAAATTAGTTAGTTACCTACTCTGAAAATGTTTTTCTTGTTTACAGGACATATAGCTCTGGGGTAATTGTGAGATAAGGACACATTACCTGCCAAGCCTTCGTCACTGCCAATTCCAAAGCAATTTCCAAATTTCTATCACTGATGGTAAAAAAAAAAAATCCCAGCTACCATATTCAGTGCACCATCACCACTGGCAGTAATTTGGGACTTAGGATTATAAAATCATTTTTTGCCAAGATTTCAAATTTAAACTGTGTAACATTGTCAGTAAATGAGTAGTACAGCGGAGAGAATTCAGATAGCCACTGAAAAGGCAAAGCAACAGAATTTAATACTAAGTCTTTTAAGAAATCTGTCTTCTCTATTACACATTCAAAAATCTGAGATTTGCCGTAGATCTGCATTAATTGCCAACCTGTATAATCACAGTATCAAATCTAACCTTTCATTTCATATATTTGTGCAAATGTCTGACTTGTGTGTCTTGCAGCTGAGCTGAACACCATTGCTCCCATCATCTCCAATTTCTTCCTGGCTTCATATGCTTTGATTAATTTCTCCTGTTTTCACGCATCATATGCAAAATCTCCAGGTAAGTCTGTATTTCCAGTGATTTGACTTTACAACCTGATCTCGGCAAAGTTTCTTCTGTCTGTCAATGAAAGCTGCAATACCTGTAAAATATCTAAGCAATGTGATCTGAGGTCTATTGCTTCCATTGAATATGATGACACATTTTACTCATCCCTCAAAGATAAAACTAATGGCTGCAGTCATTATATTCCTTCTACACAGCTGTAGAGCATGAAAAAAGACTTCAGAGGAATCCACTGGAGCAGGAAATCTCCTCTCTAGGTTGTTTTCTCCTCACTATCACCCACATACGTGGTTAAAAAATGCTGCCATCTCTGGCCACGTAAATTAAGAAGGTGTGGGGTGGTGGGATCATTATGCCTGTCATGCCCACTATGCACTGAAATTTGCAGGAAGTTAATAAGAGCAATAATTGTGCTCAAAGTGACACCCTTATCAACCACAAGTGCTCAAAACAGTATCAGCAGAGCTCTGCAGGGGCTAATAGCAGAACTGTGGGGTGCAGCACAGTGAAGCCCTGTACAAGGACAACTCGAAAGGTTCCCGTCTACACATCTGATCATACAGGCTTGTGCCTCACTACAGCAGAACTATCCCTCTCACCATCATGAATAAAGGGTTGAACCCAAACACCTGAAGTCAATCAGCTGAGCAGCACCTTTTGGGCCAACAGGAAAGGCAATTTTCTACCGCTGTGAATCCATTATTCAACCCAGGCAATGAAGAACACATTTTTGATTTCCAATATGAAGAACCTTGCAGTGGTTGCATAAATGCCTACATCAACTCTTCTCCTATAGCTCTCCATGGTGCCAGTTGTACAGAGGGCAGAAAAGATGAGCATTTCTGCTAATTACCTGCACAGCTGAACAAATGTCTATCTGATCTGCACTGCCTCAGAGCTGAGTAAAAATTACCTCTGCAGACCTCACATGTGTGGATCAGGCACAAAGCTGCTACTGCTTAACATTTCAGACAAAACCAGCCATTTTTTTCCCCTTTCTCATTTCCTCCAGTTAACTTCTGCCAGTTCAGTGATAGATTATTGTAACTGCAAGACAGCAAATTTGTTCACAGCAGGACCTTCCTATTTTCTCCATATAAAGATCATCCAAGACAGCCTTGCTCGGTCTCTCCATGTATCTTCAGTGGCTCTCCCTCTCAAAAGAGACTGTTCTGAAGAACACCTGGCAGAGACCTGCAAACCATGCAGACTTGCTGTTTGCTTCATCATTTTAATTGCTAGCAGGGGAAGGATTTAGTACTACAGCTGAAGAGCAGCGGGAATAATATCTTTTTAAGTCAATTGCAAATATTTTATTTTTATTTTTCTGCAATGAGGCCAAGCAAAGTTTAAAAGACAGCTGCACTTTAGCATATAGTCTCATATCAGCAAGTGCTTAGCTCCCACTAACAAGTTCTACACATATGCCTTCAAAGGACATAACAGCCTATTACGTGAAACTGAAAGAAAACTTTTTTTTCAGTTCTGAACTAGCGAGTTCTGATTTGGCAAAAATACCTATAAACAAACTAGCTATTCAAACCAAAGCAACAGCAAAAGGATGATCGGGAAAGACCTGTAAGACCCAGTACTCAGAGCGTATACAAATCTGCATCAGTCGTTACGTGGACGTGTCTGTTGATGCGCACGGTGCCTTACAGTTTGTACATACACCTCCCACTGCTTCTGACAGAGCCTGAAGCAAATTGCACATGGGTCTGTATGTGAGGAATCAGTGGATCACCATTTGCTCAACTGATTTTCTGCTCCTCCAATTTTCTCCATTCTCATTTAAACAGGTTGGAGGCCTGCATTCAGATATTATAACATGTGGGTGTCACTTTTTGGAGCCCTGTTGTGCTGTGGTGTCATGTTTGTCATCAACTGGTGGGCAGCTCTCATCACTTACGCCATTGAGCTCTTCTTATATATTTATGTAACATACAAGAAACCAGGTAAGGCCAGAAGACACTATTACTTTGTGTACGTGATACAGGACTTTACAGGTTTTCCTAAATCTGTTGCTTAAAGAATGAGACATTCCTCTCTTCTGCAATGACTTCCTCTAAAGGGAAGCCTAGAGAATCACATAATACCATTAAATCCCACTCTACATATGCATCAAGGCAAAAGGCTGGTGTACTGTTGCCTCTTCAGCAAGCATTTCAAGTAGAGTCTGGGACTTTGTTTAAAACCTGCTAGCACACAAGTTTATTCTCAAAGATTAATTTGGACTTTTATTTGGGTACCACTTGTAACTTCTTTCCATCTACACATAAAACCTTACCTGAGTTTTGGCATGCTCTTAGCTGGCTCATTTGAATGTTCACTCAAAATGGCAACCTGCTGCTTACTGTACAAGATTTGCATGTTTACATTTGCACGACACACACCAAACATACTCTGTTCTTATGAAGCACGAGGAATGAAATGTCTGCATCTATGAAGCATGACAGAATATATCATGCTTTGGCTCGTAGGTAACTTGATTGCTGACCTTTGTAATAGATATAGGGAAAAGCCTGTGGTTTAATGTGCCTAATTTATCTTTATTGTCTGCAGAAGTAAACTGGGGCTCTTCTGCACAGGCTCTTTACTATATTAATGCCTTAGACAGTGCTCTGGCATTAACTACGGTGGAAGATCATGTGAAAAACTTCAGGTAAGATATCCAGTGAACAACAGAATGGCTTTTTCAGAATGAAAGTGTTATCCAATTAAATGTAACCTTTTTTCCTTCTAACAGACCCCAATGCATAGTATTAACAGGAGCTCCCATGATCAGACCTGCTCTGCTAGACATCACGCATACTTTCACAAAGAATAACGGACTCTGCATCTGCTGTGAAGTGTATATGGTAAGGTACTCCTCTAAACCTAAGCCTCAGCACCAGTGGGTGCTGTAGATTTCCATTATACATTCCACCCTCGTTATGCATTCCACTGTGTGCCCACTTGTGCTGACCAGCTCCTGTGCAGACCATGACAGAGATTTGCATTACGAATGAATTTTGTTATAAGGTTTGACAAGAAAGCTATCACCTGATTCACAGCCTGCTGGTAAGCACCTCATTGAGATGCATTTCAGAGTTCACAGTAGATGGACCGACAAATGATAAAAATTTGAAAAAAGAAAGCATTACAAGGGAAGATTTTTTTAAAAAAATGGTCACATGGAGGCTGAATAAAATGAGGGAGGCAGAGTACTTTCAGGAGTACAGCACAAGAGTCAAATTATCTAAGCTCAGTTTCCAGCTTGGTCACTGATTTGCAGTATTAAGCAACTATTTCAGCTCTATGTGCTGTGGTTTCTCCAAAACTGGAGTAATGATAATTTAGAGGATAAGACATGCTTTACTGAATCTTCTACAGGGAGGGGTAAAATCTATTTTTAGTTATAAATATACAAGAAATTTTGCATTTTAAAGGATGAAGACAGAGTCTTTCGTAAGGACAGAAAAAAACAGATGAGTACGTAGTGCAGAATAAAACACGTAGTTTAAGTATTACAACAATCTTTTACTATCTTTTTATATTGAGAAAGGAAAAAAGGACTCATGTCACCAAAAGAAGCTGTAGCATCTAGCTAACAGAGTCAGTCCAGTCAGGATAATGATGATAAGACATGAGCATAGGAATAATTCATTTGCTGTTTCCATATTACAGAAAAGGAATCTAGGACATCTGCATGTGATCCCTTCCAAATCAAATCCTTCACTGCAATTAATGGTTGCTTTGTCACTGCGTTCAGTATCAATCACAGAATGAATCTCTACAAGATCCTGAGACTAGGCAGCTTCAAAAAGTTAATTCAGAAAACTTGCTGAAATTTATTAGGTCTGTTTCTCTAATATAACCACTTTCCATCTAGCATTTGAGATTTAATTTCAACCTATAAAAGCCTAAATCTATGTGCTAGTGTAAGTATTCTCATTGCATTTTTATTATTATTATTTCACCAACAATTTAAGATAATTTTCATTTAGTTGGTAATAAAAACACAACAAAATAAACCTTTCTAATTTCTAACCCTGTGGCAACAAGCTGATGCTAAAATGGCTACGCATGGTAAGAATGCCATAATGTCAGCAGAGGGTCCTTATAACTACTTTGCTGTCACAGTAGAAGCTGGTGCGCTTCGGCACGTATGCTTCTGCACAAAGAAAGTCATGACTAGAAACCCAGGCATTACGTTGAAGAACAGCCTACAACATATGTCCTAACAAACAAGCAATCCTATTTAGACATAAGCATCACATTCAACACGTTTTGTCTCAAAAGCTGATAGACTATAAGCTGTGTATAAAGTTTTGGGACACAGTGCCAGAAATAGTACCTTCCTTTTCCCAAAGCGGACAAAGAAACTTTCTGGGAATGAGGTGTAGTCCAGAGATGAGAAATAAAAGTTGCCAACTGAATATAAAGATGGTTTAAAATTTGTAAGTCTCTAAGCCTTTTGTTCAATGCTGGCTCAAGCATTCCAAGTTACCAGTGAGAACAGCGATTTTGCTTTCACTCCCTGCCTTCACATAAAATATTTTTTGCAAGGCTACTTTCCATCCAGTCTGCAAATTCACTAGACTCATTGCACAACTGCACAAACATTAATGTGATTACAAAAGGATGAGTAGGGAAGTATGGCTGGGAAGGCCAAGTTACACAGTGCAAGGCAACAGTGAAACTGTATCCTTAGAGACTCTCCTTGGACGGAGGAGAAGAAGGGTTAGATTCTTTTGTTTTCTTTAGCAGGACAGAGCTACAAAGAAACTTTAACATTATTGTTCAGCCTGTTATTCCCACGTCTTCATACTACTCTTCCAACTATTAGGATCAAACTCTTAACTTAAACCATTAAATCAAAGCAAGCATCAGTGAATTTACCATCACCCCAGAATGCAGCATGATCTGCTGCATCATAAAGAAAGATCATGGGGACTTGCACATCCATATTTCCTGTACCCCTACACGAATAGCTGTAAAGAACTAAGAAACATATGTAAGGGAGAATGCCTGGGCTAGCATCAACGTAGCCTACTTTTGACCAGATCAGAAATAACTGTTGTCTTTTTTAATTATAATAAAAGGGTACAAATAAAAACATGATATGTAACATCTACCAGATTATTTCACATCTTTTCTCTCAATGCTGTTTTTTTGTTTTTTAGATGGAACTAGCTGGAAATTTTATGGAAGGCTTTCTTTTCCCCATCAGACAATGCTAATTCACTGAAAGTAAACATACTGTGGTTATTTCTTTGTCTGTATAAATATGTATAGTACATTCTATTTTCTTTCAGGAAGCCAAAAGAGTTTCAGTAAGGCTGAAAGGTTCTGAGAAGAATGTTTTCACTTTACATTAAAAACCATCTTTTAGAAATTGATTTTAAATTAAGTGATCCCTCCTATACATTTCATTTTTGAGAGAATTTCTTTCAAATTGGTTTTTTACAGTGTTCTTGAAAAGGAAATAAATTCTAGACTTACAGTATTGGCTATAGAAAAAATAATCTAACTCTCCCTCAGCTCTGTTTTAACCAGTTCCTTACCTTAGCAGAATCTACTGTATACTGACTTCAAAAGTGAAAGTTTTTGAGTTTTGAAATACAATCTCCTGAGTACAAGCCCACCAAGCTTTCCTGATTTTATGTTGTATGAAATGTTTACTGAATCTGTTCCTTTGGAGCAAAAACAACCACTTGCACTTGCCAGCATCCTCATAAACACAAAAAAAAAAAAGAAAAAAAAAAGGGGGGGGAAAAAAGGGAAAAAGGAAAAAGAAATAAGGAAGGAGAACACAAAGGAATGACTTCTCATGAAATGAAACCGTACAGCAAACTAAACCACTTGCTTATAACAAAGCAGACTGGTACCACTAGCACAGCCAGGCACATGGAAACTTACTTGTTGGACTCCGAGTGCCACCAAGCCAACTGCCTCCTTTTGGAACACCCAGACTCTGATGCTGTATTCCCGGGGATTTACACTTTTGTCTTCCAATCTTCCCTGGAAAGCGAAGACTATCAGTCCAGCCCAGTAACACTCCAGAAACAGAGTCTGAGACCTCCCAAGCACCCCTCTGAGATTCACTTGGATTGCAGAAGACCTGGACCTCAAATTCTGCTTCATAAAAGACAAAGTGAAAGAAAACAAACCAGTCTTAGCAAGCTTCAACTTTAGAAACTTAGAAGCATGGACTTTTGAAATCAATTAAATACCAGATGCATGCTTCCCAAATTTACCTCAATCTTTCTAAAGGCTCAGTTGAAGCCTCCACATCTTCTTACTAATGGCTTAACATTACTAATTAACTAATGGCTTCAGAACAAGATTGCTTTCAGTGAATTTGATGTGTCAAACATGTGTCTAACGTTCCTACATGCCCCAACATGGTCATTTACTGCTTTGTCACAGAAGCACCTTTATCTGCTGAATGTCACTTTTCAAAATGTGAACAGGCATCAACATTAGACTGTAGTTAGAGTAACTAGTGATGTCCCCAGGAACATCTTTTGGGGATGCCATTCCATTCCCCACTACAAAAATCAGTGCATCATCCGCTTTGGGTCATGGCTATACAGATGAAGAGTCTTAATTTTGTCTAATTAAGTTGTCAGATGACCACTGAAAAGATTTGGTGACAAAAGCATTTGTGCCTTTAAATATACTGAAACAACTTTTTTTTTTCTCTTTTTTACTTCTTACTACTAGATAGTAGCTTAAGCCTTACTTACGCAGTCAAGTCAGGGAGGGAGTTGATTCACTCTGAGATGCTTCATCATAACTTAGATATTTTTCTAAGGTGTTACAATCCAGAGTAGTCCTTCTTTCTGTCAGAATCACTGTATTTAAGTCCTCTCAGTCCTCTTCAACAGAATGTGAATTATGTTAGCAGCACGTTTTTTTTCAAAGGGTTGAATCTCTGTGGACTCTTTTTGGGAATGTATTTTTCTAACTCTCCATTCCCACAGCAGACAAGGTAACTCCTTCAGAATCACTGTGTGATGTATAACACAAAGACATCTTAATAATATTTTACTGTATCACGCAGGGACCGCGCAAACTGTGTGTTAAGGAGATGAACAGTGGCATGGCAAAAAAGCAGGCCTGGCTTACAAAGAACAAAAGAAAAGCCTTTTATGCAGCAGTGGCAGCTGACAGCTTCAGAGATGGAGTCAAAAGTCTCCTTCAAGTAAGATTTTTGTTTACAGAACACACAGTAGAATGTTACATCAAAGAATCCCTCTATGTAAAGCCTTACTGTTTACCTGCTGAGAAGTCTTACTTGTAAATGGAAAATGTCATAGAGAGAGGCATCCTGTGGGTACATGTATTTATATTGCAGATTATTTCATAAACAGATCTGGTTCCGGTCTTCAGAATTATCAAACAAGGCAGATGGACCTTCTGCTAAATGAGTAAGAGTTTATTATATGGAAAGAGGTACCTAAAGAACAACACGTGAAAGTCTGTGCAGCCTATACTTGGTATACTTCAAATTACATCTACAGATTAATATTGAATAATTGAGAATAATTTTGAATTAACTGAAAACTAAAAATGAAGCAAACACATGTTTTTGCAGTGAGAAGGTCATCTAAATAAAACATATCAGCAGTATTTTTCTATTATTATAAGGATACAGAAGATCATTTCCAACATTCCATTTAAGATAGCCTTACTGATCAAACAGAGACACTGTTTTCATATTTCACATTTACCTCTCACAGATATACGAATACTTACACATGCTGATACAAAGTGTGGTGAAATCTCTCATCCTTTGTACAAAATTCACTTTTGAAAGGACATTAGTGCAAACCAGGCCATTAGGGAATCAACTAACAGTGGGTAATAGTCACCTATTGGTAGCATACCAGGGCTCCTAGAATGCTTGCTAAATGAATGGTCCAATTGAGCAAGAAAAAATATTAAAAAGATCTCTTTGTTTTGTCAAAGCCTGACAAGGCTACTTCACCTTAGGCTCATACACTGTCTCAGTGGGAGTTCCTTCTGATGTTTTTTGAGAACTATTATACTCCAATGATCTCTTTTTCATTACTACTTTATCAGTGGACCACAAAGAGTTCCCTTCCAGCATATGAGGGGATAATCATCACTATAATGCCCTAAAAATGTTTCTATTGTTTTACTAAATAGCTATTCATTTTAATATAGACCATGTGGATGCACACGGTACATTTCCCTATCAGGAAAAAAATAAAAATATTAAAAAAAAGGATTAGAAAAGTTCTTTTCCATTTCCTTCTGCTAGCAGTAAAAATCGGCAAATTGAGTAACAACTTGGCAAGCTATGTACTTCTGGGTCTCCTCCCCATCATTTCTAATACACTGACTATTAATGTTTTATGAAAATTAGGTTTGCCGAATTCAGATCTGACAACTCTTACCTTTTAATTAAGGTTCTAGTTTCCACACTCAGTTTTGGATCTAACACCTTAACAAATACTGTGTTTTTTCTAAGTGTTATAAACTGTAATTTATCTTTAAAGTATGCTCAGCTAGTTATGGATAATATTTTGGAAGGAATACAACAATCAGAACAACAACCATTTCTAAACTAAATGCAAAAAAGTTATTCTTAAAAGGGTATCAATTCCACATTCTCTATCTTTAAGAGACTTCAGACACAGTTAAGCTATTGAGTATACCAAATCTGATAAAAGCTTTATGTTAGTATGTTAGTATAATAATACAAACAACATGGAATTCTCTCTTGATTCCAAGTTATTAAGCCATTTTAATGAGATCCTGTCAAAAGAAATGCAAATGAGTGCTAATTTAGCAAAACTACATTTCTTTCATCTAAAAATCATTTATAGTTGGGATGATTTAGAGCTAATCTTTCCACTTTCTGCTTGGGTATGGGCATGAAGGACATTCATGAAATGTAATCTCATTGTAAGTGTCTCCAGAACATTACTTCGGTTATCTTTTGCCATTATTTCTCATTTACAGCAAAAGCATGTGTGTGAACCTTATCAAGCAGTGTTTTAATATTGTTAGGCCTCAGGCTTGGGGAGAATGAAACCAAATACCTTGGTGATTGGATTTAAGAAGGACTGGAGAAATGCTACAGCTGCGCAAGTTGAGAACTATGTGGGCGTTATACAGTAAGTCACAGTTCAGCATGATTCTTTTTACTCCCTTTAGACTTGATTATAGCATTTCCATGCACAATACGATGTGTAGAAACTAAATAAGAAAATGCCTAGAGATCTAGATTCACAAGCTCTGTAGCAAAAGTTTCTACACATAAAAAAGTCTCCTTGGCTTCACACATCTAGCAAGATGTGCTCAGCAAACATCTGGCACTGTCAGAGCTGAAGTGACTTGAAATGCTACACAAAGAAGTTGCGCTGCTGTCAGCAGTGCTTTTGCAGAACTGTATTTTCTCACTCTTTGCAGGCAGAACCACAGAGAAAAACAACCCCAATGTACATACTTAGGGAATATAAGCACATCATGGAATTCTTTTAAGTGAATGGGATAGTGCAAGAATCCTTAAGATGTCGTGTGTGCCTAAGGCTCAGCAGCTCTGTGGGTTGGGATTTAGCTAGAAAAAAGTCATTTAGAAACAGGCTTCTCAAAGATTTTTGTTGAAAATCTGCCTGCAAAGCCACAGCATGTTAAAGAAGAACAAATGCACACTAAATTTTATTTTCTCAGAGAAAATATTTCTTAAAACATTGTCATAAAAGGACACCAAAAGGTAGTCTATTTGTTCCCCATGCGCAAGGACAACTCTTATGGCAAAGGAAAGTTGGCAGAATTTTGCTTAATTCTTCTATAATTTTACCAGGAACAGCCCCATATATGGCAATGCTTCCTGCCAGGAAGCACCAAAACTTTTGCTGATCTTCCCAAGTCATCTTTCATTGATAAAAGGAATATTCTTTCATGCCTTTTTTTCCTCCCTTCTTCCCTTTTCAGTGATACATTTGATTTTGAGCTTGGCATGATTATTGTCAGAATTAGCCAAGGATTTGATATATCTCAAGTCCTCCAGGTTCAAGGTATGTAGTGACCAACTAATGGAATTATATTTAATATACATATTGGTTGCATGCTTATGTATCTGTTTTTCCATACATTTTTGCAAATGCACCAAATCTTATTTAGAGATTCTGGATCAAGGAAATTAAATGCAAAGTGTCCAAAAGCTAGGAGTCAGTATGTAACTTTTTTTTTTTTTTAAAAAAAAAAAAACAAGTAGTGAAATGGATATCAAAAATTTCAGATTATCAGCTAAAAAGTATAAATGAGATATAACAGCAAAATGGCTAGAAAGGAATACCTCTCTATCAGGATAAGGAAGACTCCACATAGAATCATATTGTGGTATGTGGCATAGTTCCTAGACCTAAGGGCGGATTAAAACTTCTACCATACCGTGACAGCGCATGTTGTGACACCAGGGAGATGTGCTCTCTTTCTGGTGAAAAGAGCAAAGCATTGTTTAAGATGCAGGTGACTGTGTCTAAACAAGGGGCTTCTGAGACCTACATACAACCACTGCCTTTGTATTTCCCCCTTTAGGACCCAGGTGTCCCAGAGCCCCTGAGAAGGGAACGATTCCACATAAAACTCCATCAGAACAATTCGCAGTTTTTTCAGTAGGATAATTTTCCCACTTCCCATTGAGTTTAAGCACTTGATGAGAGAGATCAACCTAAGCCTGGAGATTACACCTCGGGTCCCACGTCCCCCCTTCCAGAGAGACTTTTTATATTTTAAATGACTTGCATGAAATCTATAGACAAGGAGCATAGGCAGTAACAACAAAGAACAGTGACTCTTTGCTGCCGCCTGCTGCAAATTTGCCTCCTAGTTCATCCCTGAGACACTGGCTGTTACGGACTGTTAGGGACAAAACCTGGAAAGAACCTAAGTGCCCTGTGCAACTAATTCAAATCAAAATTAACTTCCCATTAAAGAAGATGGATTATAAGACGGAGTAACTCCCCAAAACAACTCACCTTTAAGGACTAAAAGACTTCAGAAACTCCTTTAAAATAAAGGTCACAATATTTATCTGGCAGACTCCCTGGTAGCTTGATTTGCATGGAGAGCTATAGTGCAAAACTATAAGTATTTAAGAAAAAAATCAAACTGATCTCTGGTTTTTTTTTACTCCCTGGTGGTACCTCAAGGAGAAATGTCTACCTCTTTGCATGCTATATAAAGTCAGAATCTGTCTGAAATGTGGAAGGATCATTGTATTGCTTAAGAGAAAAACTGGAATTTTAGTTTTGAAAAGCTATTCAGTGGCTATCATTAACTCTAATTATCAGAAGCCCCTGGTTGTCGATCTGGATTCTAAGTAAAAGATACAATAGTAGCTGAGGTCCAACAGAACTAATGGAGAGTAGATGAGTAGTTTTTTGGAGGTTTTTTTTGTTTGTTTTTTTAAACACAATTTCCTAAATGAATTTACCTCACTCTTAGTCCATGTCTCACTTGAAATTTTCCTTTCCAATAAAGGCTTCAGCAGGCACTAATTACACTAGTTATGATCATCATTTACTCATTTCCATTTTTCCCCCCTCAGAAAGAGGCCAGCATTGCCGACATTTGCTTATTTGTATTAGTGAACAGCATAGTTTAGCTAAATCTTATGTCTCTGTAGCAAATACTGGAAAAAAAATTACAATACACTAAAATAATTCTGCATAGAAGTTGATCATGTATTCAGTGTCCTTATGTATTTCTGAGAATTACAAAGTCCAAAGAGCAAGAAACAACAATCAAGAAAATGATGTCCTTGCCTCATAAATTAAAGGTCTGGTACACTGCCAAGGGACGTCAAAGAACAGATGTCACAAACTTCAAAGGTAGCAGTAGGTGCCCTAAATAAAGGGCTTAATACATCAGCTTCTTGCTTTAGGAAAGCAGATTTCCTGAAGCGTTTTCATACACTTGGGGAGGGGGAGGAAAAAAGAGTAAAATCTAATGTAACTATAAAATATACTACTTCACCCCCATCTGATTTGTCTGGTTAAGAAAAAGGAAGTCCCATAGCAGCTGGACCAGCACTTTAGAACATGCCATTGCTGCTTCTTGCTACCTAGCAGTTTTAAACAAAAAAGCATTTAGAAGTTTTTCTGCCAGCAGTTTTACATTGTGTACTAAGTGCCACAACAGCAATTACATCACCATTATTTCAATAAGTGATTGAGCTTAAAATAGCGAGTGATGTGTCACCAGTTTCCTTACTTTCTTCCCAATATACAGAGGAATTAGAGAAGCTGGAGCAAGAAAGATTGGCACTAGAAGCTACCATTAAAGATAATGAATTTGAAGAAGGAAAACACGGTTTCTATAGATTCTTTGGAAAAGTCAGCAAGTTCAATATCTCAAAGCAAGAAACCAAAAAGGGTAAGTGCCAAAATGAGAACTCTTTCACCATACTTCGATTCATCATATCTTCACTGACTCTAAAGCCAACGCACCGGCGCCACACAGAAGCCTCTGGAACAGGAGCTAACCTTGTGCATACCTGCTTTAGTTGACCAGTAATTTGTAATGCAGCACAGAGCGAGTGTCCTCTGCTGGCGGGAGATCCTACTGTGTATGACAGAATTATTTCTTCTCATTTGTTAGATGAGGTTCACAATCCTGCTCTTATTCTGAAATCTGTTTGTCAAAAACAGCATGTGGTTATTTATGTTAGATTGACACAGAAAAAGCCTTTTACTTATATATAGGACATTTTACATTTTTATATGCAGGCCTTGCCCCCGCCCCCTAGCCCCCCTTTTAAAATACTGTATCAGGATGTATACATCCTCAGGAAGCATACAACACTCAGGGAAAAAACAGTCTCACTCTACCTAACATTCACACACAAAAACAGCATCCAGCTGCTTGAAATCAAGTAAAAGTGGTAACACAGCTCTAGGTTCTAAGGAAGATTTCATAAAAAATACAAATGAAGGTAGTAAAAGTACACATACAGCATGCTGTAAAATAATTAACACATAACCTAAACATATGGACGATAGAATAAAAATTACACACTCCATGTAGTAAAATGACATAGAAGTATACATGGAATTAAAGATCTCATTTCACAATTGCTAGGTGTAATGAGGATGACTCACCTGAAGCCATGTTTGTACACAGACAAGTATGTACTATTACATCTAGCTGTGCATACAACTTTTACAGGTATCAAGATGCTGTACAGGCTGGAAACATAAAGGTTATTATTCTTTACTTGGCAGACTTCAGTTCATTTTTACAGGTTTCAGTAGAATGTATTTTTATAGCAAATACAACAAAAATGTGCTTCTCTGCTTCAATTACCCTTTTGACTTAGTTCAGAAAGGCATTAAGGAAATACATATTGCACACTTTGGCTCCATATGAGACAGATGATATTAATAAATATTCCTGCCATGGAATAAATATCTATTTTGCTTACACATTGATCCTCCCCAGAGTTGTTGCATCGTCCAGCAGAGATGCTAGAACTGCAGAGAAGAGACAATAACTGTATTCGAACCATCTTGCCTGCACTCTAGGAATACTGGGAAACTGAACAAAGCATTTTCAGAACCTAGCAGATCAGAGCAAAACCTCTAGAGAAGCCTGTCTGCTCCACTTTAAACACTGCTCTGACACTGTCTCTTTGAAATCATTGAAAGAAAAGCAGTAATAAAGCCACAGGCTTCAAAAGATGGAATGGAAGATGATATTGTTAGCACATAGGCAAGCACTTACATTTTAAAGAGAGCCAAGCAAACAGCAAAAAGCAGAGTACATTTTCAGCACAAAGACCATCCCAAGTACAGGGCAGTTGCCATATATGCTTGTTTTCTGTCTTCTATTTTAGCTCTACTTGTGTTCTCTCTGTACCTCATTGGCTTTGTCTGCCATAACACACATTTTAGAGACTTATTTTATAGCAGATAGGCTTGTAAAGAATACAAATATAAATTGACATTTACTTCTAAAAAATCTATCAGATGTTTACGGTCTGATTTTTTATGTTTCAGTGAATTCTAGGTTCATTAATAAGAGCCAGAGAATAGATAATGACCTAACTCTTTTACAGATACTACAACTGATGACATAGTATTACACAAGCTCAAGCCTGTTGAAATTGGGTAGACTGGCGTACTAAAGGTCCACTGTATCTGCACAGGAAGTTTTGTAGATTCAGTGTATAAAAAATATGGCAGAAACAAGTCAGGCCCTGCGCCCTCAATATCTTGTTTCATAGTATATCCAAAAAAGAGGCCTTAAAGCAAACATTTACACACCTGCTGAATTTCAAACATATCAGCCAATCTGGTTCCTGTAAATAAATTTAACCACATATAGAACAGTTCACAGATTCAAGGTTTCAATTAGTTCAATACAATTAACAATGGTGAATATAATAAAACCTGCCAGATTATGAAAATTATCCATTTTTATGTTATATAGGTATTATAAACGCATTCTTTCCTCCTAAGCAAGAGATAAATATAGTAAGAGGAGACAACATTTCATTAGTCTTCTTTACTCCATTATTGGTACTTGGGAATGCAATCCTCCCCATACCCCCAAAATGTGTAAACAGAGAACTGGGGAGAATTCTCCTAACACTTTATGCTCCACCTGTCTCCCTGTTGCTTCACTTTCCAATGACTCTTCATATTTTTCTTTCCTCCTTGCAGAGAGCACCATTAACACAATACAGTCAATGCATGTGGGCGAATTCAACCAAAAGCTGCTAGAAGCCAGTACTCAATTTAAAAAGAAGCAAGGAAAAGGTACAATTGATGTTTGGTGGCTGTTTGATGATGGAGGTAAGGAATTTATGTAGAGAAAGATTTCTGTGTTATTAAACACAAAAAAATGTACTTAGCAACTTGCATAAAACCATTGGCATTTAGATTATGTAGTTATCTTTATACATGACTTAAATATTTGAAAATAAACTTGCACCCAGTGCTGCTTATGTGAAGGATGGAGTTTTCTTGTTTTGAGGGGAGAATGTAGGGAGGATGGGGCCAAACTCTTCTCGGTGGTGGCCAGCAACAGGACAAGGGGTGATGAGTACAAGTTCAAACACAGGAAGTTCCACCTCCATGTGAGGAAGAACTTCTTGACTGTGCGGGCGACAGAGCCCTGGAACAGGCTGCCCAAACAGGCTGTGGAGTCTCCTTGTCTGGAGATCTTCCAAACCTGCCTGGATGCCACTCTGAGCCACGTGCTCTGTGTATCCCTGCTGGAGCACGGGGTTTGGACTAGATAATCTCCAGAGGTCCCTTCCAACCTCAACCATTCTGTAGTTCTACAGTTTTTCCATGCATTGCACTGACTTGATCTCCCTGCAATTTTGTGTATTTTTTTCAGGTCTAACAATCCTAATTCCTTACATTCTAACTATCAGGAAGAAGTGGAAAAGCTGCAAATTAAGGATCTTTACTGGAGGAAAAGTCAATAGGATTGAAGAAGAAAAACTAGTGTAAATATAACTATTTTCATTCACTATTTAAAGAGTTTGAATTGATGTTGAATATAAGGCATGTATACAGAAAGCTGGGAATTCTCTGCACAACTGTTTTTTTGTACTGTGAACAGTATTAAAAAAACATGCTTCATAGAAAAGTGCTGAATTTATAGTATGGCCTTCAAGGATCAGTGTAAATGGTTATTAGCATAGGAAGTTCATACCCAACAAGTTTTCTCATTAATAGCTCATATTCCCTTCTCTAAGAAGGCTCTGCAGTCTTTAATGAAAATATCATTAGTTTTATAGGATTTACAGAAGACTTTCCAGTTGACAGAAAATAAAACTGCACATGAAGCTTCTCAAATGCACATACGATAGACAGATAGCCCATATAAATGTGATTAACATTAACAAGCTTTAAAGAATTTAAGACTAAGTTGTTTTTTACTTATCTTTTCTCAAAAGTCTTTATTTCTTAATCATTTTTGCCTTCAAAAAAAAACCCAAACGTGCTCCTATAAGTTCATTATCTTTTATTCCAAAGCACTTTACATACTAGAGGCACAGCCATTTCATCACCTGTGGAAACACAGGCAGCTTGGCATGGCACTCAGGAACTGCTCAACTATGCAGCAAGTCAAAAACAACATATCTAATTAAATTTCAGTGGAAAATACCCAGGAGGGGTGCAAGGACAGGAATTAGAATTTAGCCAGTATCAACAGGATTACAACACAATGACTCACAACAGCAGTTTTCCACAGGGAAGCTCCCGTGAACTTGTGCTTTCACATAAAACATAAAGTTGATGCACACTCTGTTGTGGTACAGATTGTGTATGGATTATCCCCAATATCCCACACTGAGGTAAAAGAGATTTAAAAGTGATCATACAAACCATTCTTATGGCTAAATACAGCTGTGCAGCTCCTCCACGGGCTGAATGGAAGTGCTCTCCACTCCCACACTGTCAGGAACCTGCCCATGCTCGGCTGTTTCAGGGCAGCAGCTGCCTCCTAGGCCTGATATCAAAGCCTGGGGTTTGGACACAAGGCACTGAATTTCACCTAGAGAGAAAGCTAGAAGTTCTCACATCAAATGAGATTTTTTTAAAGCATAGACCTTTACGCATGCAGTTCCAGTATCCACAGACACTTCTTTTTCTATAAAAGCCAAATTCTAATCCTAAGTGGCCAACGTTGCCAGTATGATCTAGCATGTCATAAGAAAAACAAATACATATATTTTAACTTAAACATCAGTTCTCTTCAGCAGAATATTCTATCATACACAGCAGCCTCAGAAATACAAATCTGGAGGGCATTTAGCTATTCTGTTCACTAGTCAGATCTAGTACAAGAATATCCAAGTACAATTCCACTCATTGTATCTACCAATTCAGAAAAAAAATTAATCTGGACTTTTGCTTATGTGCAATTCCCCAGTATTAAAACCTTCCCATAAGAGCAGAGACATTGCTGCTCTTGGTGTTCAAAACGGGTATTGTCTAAAATCCTGAAGTCTTTTATACAAACACTGCATTCAAATTATAAAACAAAAACAACTATGAATTCTCAGGTCACAAACAAAAATGAATTTCTATTATGGTCTGTTCCTAGGAAGTTTATGACCTTTCCAAATTACAGAGTTTACATACCAAAAAAAAAATTCCCAACCATACTTCAAATAAATGCGGAACTGACCTAACCCTCTGCAATCTGAGCACAAAACTCTAAAGCATTCCTTCTGACCATTGGGTATGAGCAAAGCTTAAAAAGAAAAAAAAAAAAAAAAAAAAAAAAGGATATATATGGGTTCATACATAATACTGAAACGATATAAATTCACATATGAAAAAATGTTGCATGTTGAACTTTCTGGATCAAAATTTCTCCAATGCATACACTATCAGTGTACATACTCCACGCATAACATTTATGTAATCACAGAAACCTTCATTAAGTATTGGGAAGTTCTGTCCCACAGTGTTTTCATACATTTAACACATTCCTTCATATTTCAAGCCTTAGCAAATATTTGATCAAAGTACCTTTCCTTCCTAAAATGTAAACCCCTGTCAATTTATTTCTATTTTTTGTGGTTTTCGCTGATCCTCAGTTCAGTGAGTTATATTGCAGCAATCTGGTTGTGTAATTGGAAACGGAAACATTAATCATAGTTTTTGAAGTAATTTATCATATAGTTAACGACAGAATTGCATTTGATATCTTAACTCATTTATGAGTGCTCTTTGATTCAAGTCACTCAAAAACATGGTGATGAAACGTTACCTCTTTTTTTCAGGATGGCTTCACTTCTAAGTAAATTCAGGATAAAATTTGCTGACATTAATATTGTTTGCGATATCAATATGAAGCCCAGCAAAGAGAGGTAAGAAACATTACCAAAACCTATTATTTAGCAGCAGCCCTTTATCAGCAGCTTTATGTTAATCATTAAAAAAGACAGAAAAAAAAAGAGATAACAATATAGAAATTTCATTGCAATCATTTTCTAAGAATCTACAGCAGCAATTTTTTAAAGCACAATTCAAAGGGTCTGAACAATTGGTAGTTTTTTCTTTATATTGGAATGATAAGATATAATTTTCATATAAAGACCAATTAGCCACCATAGTTAAGAGTCATAAATTTTATGGGCATCATATCATGGCTCTTAAGACCAATTTAGGTAGCAATAGCCTTCATTTCACCATACTGTTCAACTACTGTTCTTTCACAGACCTGCTGACTCAGCCAGCTTGGTCTGTGCAATGTAGGCACTGCACATCATTCAAAATCTCCAAGATTACCTGGTTTCAAAAGCACAGTGTTATAGAAATAGACTATTCCTGTTTTATTTACAGAAAAGTATATGGTACTTTAATCTGGGAGCAGGTGAATCCTAATGCAATTCACAGAGAGCAATAGCTCTTGTTCTTAAAGACCTGCTGGAGATGTTCTTGCTTTGCTATATGCTTCTATGCTATCCTCCACCCCACCCCATTCAATACCTGCAGGTATCACAGTCAATGGGCTTCCTCAGCACAGTGGTGCAATCACAGGCTACTCTCAGTCCCACTCAAATTCACTAGTGCTCTACAAGGCACTGGAGATTTTTAGTTAGGAGATACAATTTAAGACATTAATGTTATTATATACCTGCAAGTAGCTGAAGTCCACATTTTTATTAGTCCACTTTTGATTCCTCAGTTAATATTTTCAGTTATACAAACAGTTGTGCAAAATATGATTCTTTTTTCTTTTTTCCCTAGCACTGATCAAGTATTTCACAATGCAAACAGCTGAAAGAAATGCACACGCACTATAAATCAGAACAGAGTTTGCATTTAGCATTAACATAAAAAGCAAACACATTTGCCACATCAGCACTGTCAAGAACAAGTGAATACTGTGACCAGACACTTGCCAGACCACTGAGTTTCTCTCCCAAATGGCATACATTTATTTCACTAAGCAGATTATTGTTATCTTACCCATAGAAACAGGCACTGAGAATGCAGAAAGCTGGCAACTTTGCAATAGCAATGCAAAACGCTATCACAGGCTTTAGCCCTGCTCCTGACTTGCTGGCCACATAGCAAAGTCTGACCAGTACCCAGGCCTCCCGTTTGCCTTCCCAGAGTCACCTATCAAAGAGCTAAAAGAAACACACGTGCAGTGACACAACAGAAGAGCCTTAAGAGCTCTATGGAAGGGTAGAAATCTCCAGTGAGGGGGCAGGAAGGAAAGCAAGGAAGGACATCATCCTTTTCTGAACTACATCAGTCAACGATTTAAGAAACAACCCCATATTTATAGAGAAAAATGTGTGGAAGAGAATGAAAAACAATCTGAACCTCGAGTAGGAAAAAAAGTCTACGGCACTGCCATGGGAGATGCATTTTGTCTGTTTCTCCATGTCACTAAAACCAGAACAGTAAAGCTACTGATAAAGTCTTTGCTCAGGCTAACTTTAAGACAATCTGAGTAACAACTCAGTATTTATTAGGAGTCTCATATTCACTAGTGACCAATACACTGCATTTCAGAGCTACTACAGGACTACAGGTTGGCTACAAACAGGAAAATGCAGCAAATTTCCCACAGCTGTAATCAGGCAAACGCTGTCTCTACCCTCATGTAACCTCAACATAATAAAGTGGCACAGACATAACTTAGGGCACAATGTAGCTCAGAACAGTTAAGGATTTAGCATGTTTTTCAGTTACAGTTCTATAGTCAACAAGGCCTGCCATACCCAGAATATCTCTGAAATAGTAAGTTTATATCCTGCAGTAAGGCCTCCTTTATAATTCCTGTTTCAGCTGGAAATTCTTTGAAGAGATGATTGAACCATATCGCCTCCATGAAAGCTGCAAAGATATAACAACTGCTGAGAAATTAAAGCGAGAGACTCCATGGAAAATTACAGACGCAGAGCTGGAAGCATTCAAGGAGAAGGTAAAACCTTGCCCACCTTTCTACACTTGTTCCTTTTCTTAGGATGTAGACTACATGTTTGAAACAATTAGAAAGTGTGAAATAACAGATACAGATTTAGAAACAAATGACATGTATGAATATATCTGATATTCAGAAATTGGATTTTTATTGTAAACACTCCAGAAGCGTAGTATGACTGCATTATTCAGCACTGTGTACGATCTCACTTGGAGCGCTCTATAGGCATTTTTGTGTCATTTTCCAGAGTGATGATAAAAAGCTCAGCCCACATTCAGAGACAGATTAAAGTCAGCTATACAAGAAGCTACAGAGCACTGCACTGAGCTTACTCTGCTCTGCTTTATTAAATTGCTTCACGGTTCTAGAACTTGAAACTTTTAAAGGGGAGGTTTAGACTTATCCATCCATATACCTCTCTGAACATTTTTTATGCAATAATAAATACATACTGGGACAACACTAAAGGATTGCTGAATGGAATTAAATAATGGAGGATTTTAGCTGCAATATCAAGTTGAAGAGCTTGGGTCTGTATTTCAAGACAAAAAAACAAATTTTGTTATCTGAAAGTGCAACTACAGTTCCAGCATTCACTACTCTGGGAAATTTAGAGATGAATCTAGACCCTCTGATTGGCTCTCTGAATTTATCCAAAGCAGAGATTTAATACAGATTCTTACTTCAAAGGCAGAGCTAAGTCCAAACCTGCCTACAATGTAAAAGTTCTACGTGCAGTTTGGAAGCACTCTGAGGTTGATGTTACCTGATCCATGTGATGAATTAGAGCCTAGGTTTCTCTTTAGCTTTTTTACAACGTACCTTTTGAGCAGAGCTGTGAAGGCCTCATCAGGGCAGTACTGACAGAATACCCACAGTGCCGCCCTGAAGACACAAGTCTTGCAAGTCAGAGAACTAATCTAGAGATCTAATTTATGCTTTCTGCTGGATTAACCCAAGTGTAGTGAGTGTGTAATTATCTCTACTTTATGGTGCTGGTAACTCCCTCAGTACAGCAAGGATTGTGAGTCAAAGCTCAGAAGTGCCAGAGGTCACAACCTGCCATATTAACATAAGCTGAAATCAATGATGATTTGAGATAACGCACTATGCCACAGACTCTAGCAGCCATGAAGCAGACTGACAGCTCACTGCATCAAGCTTTCTATAGTTTTAACAGCCAACAGAAAGCTAGGGTGCACAGCTGAAGACACAACTTTTCAACCACTCAACATAAATCATCAAAATCTGAGAATGAGAGCATTTTTAACATCCCAGCATAAAATATGGTGAAAATATACTACCAGACATACACACACATGTACAAAAGCAGCGAAGATGCAACAGGAAATAGAACAAATAAATACATCTTTAGCTTGGTCTTGTCCAGATCCAAAACTGAAGAAGTAGGGGGAGGAAAACAAACAAAAAAACCCAACTCCTCTGAAAGCAATCAGCAATGTGAAGATGCCAAGTCCTTCTAGAAAAATAAGACCAACAAAAAAAATTCAAAAAAGTTTTTATTACATACCCAGAAAGGCGCATCCCTCCTCCTCAGTGCTAAGTCATTCCAGGAACTTTGCAGACTACACTAGAACACATTTAAAACTCAGGAGAAGATTGGTGGCACCAGTAGAAGTAAAAGGTTAAAACTAAACCAAATCTTCTGTAAAGAAGGAAAGCTTCTCAGAAATCTGACTGGGAAAAAGGCAGCTTTTTACCTTCTCTGGTAAACAGACACCACCTGGCACACATGCTACTCTGTCCTGCTCTTTTGTTCTCTGTGACTTGTGTTACATTTTAAAAGCTTTGAGAGGGTGAGCAGGACTGTAAGGGAATCTCGACTGAATCTCAAAGTAACAGACATTTATGCAAATCGTAACAGCCCATATAAGTAGATTATATATAACACAGTTAATTCTTTTACTCTGTAATATATGGAGACCTTCTTGACTTTTGATTAAGAGAAGAATTTCTGCCGAGTGGCAAGGTGGCTATTTACATACTGCTGTACAGCCCTGGTGGCACGGCAGCTGGACACCACCAAATTAGATGAATATATTAACTGCCATCAACAGATAGCACAAGAATTTGCAAGCAGCTCCCAAGCAACTATACTCCACAGCCAACAAATACGAAAAAATACAGTCTGACACAGTCCTGGCCCTGTGCCAATACAAAATAAACCTCCATTCCCAGGAAATCTTACACAGTTGTCAACAATCCTGGTCCGCAGATAGCAACAATACTGAATAAGGCACATGCCCTAGGCAGCCTCATGTTTTCTTCTCTCCATCCCTTTGGTCCACAGAGCCTTCCTGGCTTCCAATGGTGTCAGAACAACAGCAAAAAGTCTTGTGGGTAAGGGGTAGTCTAAGTAGGACTAACTGGTACTGATCTAACTGATTTTTTTCTTTTTTTTTTTTTTTTGGTTTAAAAACAGAGTTACCGCCAAGTCCGTTTAAACGAACTCCTACAAGAACACTCTCGGGCGGCTAACCTGATCGTCTTGTAAGTTATACAATTTTGGTTTTAGCTCAGAGAATCATATATTGCATGTAGAGATTTCTGGAAAGACCAACAGAAAGTCTTGCTTTCAGACAGCAAAAATAACCTTGTGCTTGAGAGAAAAAAATAACCTAATTTAAGCATCTTTTGAGGAGTTAAATATACACTGATGGTTCTCTGGACTGTGCTGAATATGAACCTTACCTAATAGTTCTTCATAGCTTAAAGCAAAGTTCTACTCATGAAAATGTGTTGAAAACATCATTTACACCTCCAGCTCTAAATTTTGAGTGTTATGCCTTCTTACTCACCTGCCAAAATCACACATTTTCCTTTCATTTCCCATAACTATTAAAAAAAATATTCAAAGTTAGAGAAAGGATTGTTTTTGTTTGCACATCATTAACTGAGTGCTTAGCCAAATGAACTTGAAAACATGTATAACTGAATAAGTATAATGCAACCACATAAAGAAAAATCAGTCACCAAGAAAAAAATACAAAAACCAATGAAGCCATTTTCAGAATCAATTTTGACAGAGCCATATTTCTCATAGACAATCTGAATAAATCAGTATTTGTGCTGCACAGATAAACCTCTCCAGCTCTATTAACTCAGTCTACAAAGATCAGATTATCACATATGTTTACAGCAAATTGAAGCATAGTGTAAAACCCTCATCTTGCAGTAATTACACATGCAGAAATGAGCTGATGGACTGCCTAATTTTGCACGTGCTATACTTTTCTTCTCTGTTTTTTACTGTATTATCCATGGGGTTTATGGTCCTGAACCTGAAAATGCTTCTTTACCTATTTAAGGTTGCTGTCACAAGGACTCCATGGATTAGAGTGCAACTAATCATCTTAATGACATTAGGCTGGTGACCAAGAGTTTGCAAGATTAAGGCCTAATGGTACTTTTCTATTTTACAAAAATAATAAAGTCACGTAGCCTGATCAAAACTATTCAGTCTGGTACAGAAATAGTTGACGTTTTCTACTTAATATTTAGTGAGATGTATATTAACACAGCTACCACTCTCTTTATAATAGTAATTTTATTTCTCTTTCTATTGAAACAGGAGCCTCCCAGTGGCAAGAAAAGGAGTAGTGTCTGACCACCTATATATGGCTTGGCTAGAAATTCTCTCAAAGAACCTCCCTCCAGTCTTAATGGTTAGGGGCAACCACAAAAATGTATTGACTTTCTATTCATAGTGCAACTTATGAATGTAGAGTATCCCAGGCTTGATTTCAACACATGCATTTTAATGACAATGCTCTAAGGACACACGTATCCAAAACAGATCTAGAATTCGACCTATTAACAGATTTTTCAAAAATCCAAGGCATAACACAATGGGGAGGTAGACAAGAAAATGTGACCAGCTCCTATTTGCCCCCTGTACTGCAACATAGGCAAAAGAAGGAAAATCAGATATCCTATGTCTCACAAGCCTGACAGTATTTTAAAAAACACAAACAAGAAACCACACTCATTTTATACAATCTAAAAATGCACTACATTTTATGCAATCTAAAATCCTTTTGATATTTATCTTAGAAAGCCAAAAATAACAACAACAATGCAAAAAGCTTGATATCAACAATACAAAATGATATAACAATGCAAAATGCATGTTTCTTTTATCCTGCATTGCCCTGTTAATAGACAGAGATTAAGATACATTTCACCCACTTGAGAGAGAGCTAACACCTGCATAGTATGTATCAAGTCAAAACTTTAGATGTAATACAAGTAGAGCACTTGCAGTGCTGCTTAATTATAGCAATGCCAAATCTCCACCTATGCCAAAAGCACATGCATTTATCAAAATTATATTCCTAATTTATATTTATTCAAATGCTTGTTAATCTGACAAACAAAAGAGTTCTGTAAACAAAAATAAGGATTCTACATGACAAGAGTCAATAATGAATGTTCAAGCTCTCATACAGAGTGGAATTAAGTGTATGATTATAGTAATTAAACTCAGTAAGTAAATTTCAAGGAGAAATTAGTAAAATAGTAAATATTCTGACAATTTTTGCTACAAATGTTGTACATTAATATAACCTGAAATTATAAATTAAGGTTCATAGTGATTTATGTAAGTGATTACAAAATATAATAAACGATGTTTAGTCAGGTTGCATGCCTATTTTTTTTCTGATTTATATAAAATATGTCCCATTTCTCTTATTTTTTGACTAATATTTGTAATACACTAATTTGAAATAAAGGAAATCCACTAAGATGTGCAATTTTTCTATTCTCTATCCTGCAGTGTTATAGTAGTATATTATTTCAGCTGCCAATAAAAGCAACTTATCTATTTAATGGAGAAAATTTATCCTATGTGTGTTATTTAAGTGAGAGATCATTAAGGGTTATAACTAGCTTCATCACTGAAACTCTGCAAGTCGTTGGAGAAACTAACTAAAACTTAACCTCTAGTAAAGCCAGGTGACCCCAAATTTCATCAAATGTTTAAAACATCTCACGTTACTTCTTTGCTTATCAGAATTGCTCTTCCCCAAAAACGCAGAATATTTTATATTCTTGTTTTTCTAAGTTCAACGGGAGCAATTCAGTGGAACACAGTAATACACTCCAATAATCTATTGTTAGTTTTCTCTGTCTATTGAAAGGAAGATATGAAGTATGGGCATTTTCTTATAATATTCTTCTTTCACTCTCATGTTTACAACAAGACTGCAAGTAACTGCAAGACACAGATACATAGGTTTCCTAGATATACCAGAACTCCTGTGCTGCTCTGAGTAAGGGAAACCTCAAATTCTTCATCAGCAGAATGGAGATTATTCTAATTTCTGACAGTGATGTGAGTTGTGTACAGTCAGTGCTGTCAAATCCTCCCGTCTCTGTGGAACTGCAACAGTGATGACTCCTTCCATCTTACTTGAGACACCAAACAAGAACATGGTGTGAGTGCTACCTAGTCAGCAGAACAAAAGAGTCTTCAGGGAGGCTCTAACTAGGCCATCCGTAGGTGCCTATCATGGGAATATATGGAAGGAGCTGGGACTATTATGAATCTTCATTAAGCCCCTGAATTATGTATCTAAAGTTACAAATGAGGATTTTTTCCTAAACATATCCAAATTCACTAATTCTCAGTCTAGAAAGATGACTGGCCCAAACTTACTTTACAGAGCTACACTGACCTAAATGAGAAAATACACAATATTAACTAGCACTGGCATTTTCAATGCTATTTACACTTTTCTCTCACAAGCACATCATGGGCATTGCTGCAAAGAATACTCATGAAAGGCACATTTCTAAATGAAGAGTAATTTATATGGGATCTACATATGGGGTTTACAACCAGCAGCACAAACCCTAGACACATTAGTGCCTAACATCTGAAAGCAAAACAGTATTTCTATAAATTCAAAAGTAATTTGAACACAGCAGTTTCCCTTAGAGCTTCTGTAAATCATAGCAAGGAACAAGAGATAAAATGTGTGCACAACTAATTTGGAGAGCATGCCAATTATGAACTCTCAAATTTTTACTTCAGCTGCAAAATTTCATTAGTCCACCTATCTTTCCACTGTGAAACAGACACTTCCTCTTTCACATACATTAGGCATAAACAAGTGCTGAATTTTAATCACTGTGTTAGTAACTGAATTCTAATTACAAGTTTGACATCTTCAGAAAAAGCAAAGCTCTAAACTGTCTAGCACCATTTGAGCATATATGTCACTATTAACTCTGCAGGTTATAACCGAGAATTGACTGAATCAGACACAACAAAAATAAGCATAGATAAGGTGACCAAGGGTCATTAAAGTGAGAAAATACTGCTGATATGAAGCAGGGACAAAGAATATTTTCTTCAAAAGTCTAGTCATCCCATATTTTGCATAGCTAAGCTTCTGCTCAAGAGCCTGTTAAAATGATCCACTGGTGCACCAGTGAATCTTACCTTACCTTTCTAATGTTAGAGAAGCTCACAAAAGCATTTTGGTACAGTTCAGGGAATCTATGCACCTAATCTTCTTTTTCCTTGATCAGACGCCAGTCGTTCTTCTTGACTGCATACCCCTAAGGCACAGTGCTTAGCAATGGTATTGGCTCCAAACCTGCACTCTTCCAATGTGCCATTCATCAGCTTTCCAGCAGAGCAGAGATTGACTCCAGCAGCAACCCAACAGCATGAACTGAAGATCTACCTAACTGAAAAGGCATCACATTCTTAAAATAAAGCAAGTATCGCTTGAGCCACACTGCAAAGAATTTGCTACCATCAGATTTCATGCCCAGAGGGCTTCCCCACTTCACTATTTTACAGTGCAACTTCAATTACAACTTTGAAAAGTTTCTGACTAAGCAAAACATGACACCTGTCCTTCATTTTAAGGAAACCTCAACACTTCTTCTTTTCTCTATTTTTCTACAGTCTGCCTCATGTGGGACTGTAGCATGCAGGTGACAAAATAATTAGCACTGAATTGCAGGTATAGGGAAAACGGCTGCACAATCTTACCTGTTACTGGCTCTTTTAACTCTACTCCCAGTTGTAACCTCCCCTCCGTGAGAGGCCCCTGGCTGAACAGTAAAGCTGGGAGAACACGACATGATCCCCAGTCTCTACAGCTTCAAGTTCAGATTTCTTCCATCTGCTGGTTATTTGACTATGTCACTGGACTGTGACAGAGTGACTGAGGATCACTCAGAGCTCCTCTTCTATCTCCCATGCCACATGATTGTATTTTCTGTCAGGAAGCAACAATTCCTGAAAGTACTGCAACCGTTATCTAAACAAGGATGTGACTAAGCCCTTGAGTTGGCCATACAAGTCAAGAGAAATCAAGGACTTTCAAATACCTTAATGTGGTTCTGCACATTTCTGACATTTATTATCCATTGTTTAATTCTGTTAATTCTGGCATGTGTGATTGCATGGCATGGACACCTGCCTGGAGTGTAAGGTTCTCGGGAAACACCTCTCACTAGCCTCAACTGTTAGGAAGAAACACATGGCAGTGCCAGGTTAACTCACATTCTCCACAGATAAGAGCATTAATCCACAGCAATGACATCACTGGAATTTCATCAGAGGAAATTTAATTGCAAAAAGGCAAACAAAATAAAGCATTAAGGTTGTTTTGGAACTGAGTAAAAAGCAGTGACAAAATTCCACAGCCTGAACAGTAAAACACAAGATCAAATATAAAGCCCTATTGCAAACAAACAGCCTTACAGCAGCCTTTTAAATTACAAAATTGACCTGAAACACTGTGAGAGAAGAAGCTGTTCTAAGTGAGATACTGAGAGGAAAAGAAAAAAAAAAAGAGGGGGAAATACATACTTGCTATAGAAAATTTCCAATGAAAGTTTATTTGCCATCCTTTATTAGATTTCAAGTTCAAAGAAAATCCCATTTTCCGGTTAGCTTTCATTAATTGTCCACATTCATTAGCTTTCATTCTTTGGCTCTCTTGATTTTTTTTTTTTTAATTTTTGTTTACCTGGCATATACTGTAGAAGCTGGTTCATTGTTGGGTGAAGAATGAATTTGAAATGGAGCTCAGGCCATTTGGAAGGCTAGTCCTTTTCTATATCACAAAGTAGGATGCAGTTGTAAACTTTGTAAGGTCTGTGCAAAAAGAAAGGAATTTATACTTAGATATTAATAAACTAAAGAAACTGACTTTCAACATAAAAATGTATTTAGGCATTAATATAATCTAAAAATTCTCAACAACTTCAGTTTGCAGGTGGCTTATAACAAAACTCGTGTAATACACTTTTAAAAAAAATCGGATAGCAGTATGCATGCCTTCTTATTTAAGCACCGCGCATTGACTGAAGGCAGTGAATAACGTAAATTCGCACAGCGGGAGGGGGTTCGGAGCACTGTTTTTCACAGCATCGCGCAGCGATGTATTCACCACCACCTGCCCGCGCTCGAGAAATAAAAACTGCGTCACACGCAGAGCCCCGTGTGGCGCCAGGAGGACAAGGCCCGCGCGCAACGGCTGCTCCCCCAGAACCGCCAAACCGGCAGGACCGAGGCAAACGCGGTCTGTTCACGGGAAGGCGCTGCCGCGTCCCGGCCCCGCGGCGCCCCCTCGCGGCAGGAGGCCCCGGGCGGCGCGGCGGGCGCGATGCTGGCGCGGCGCCTGCGGCGGCTGCTGCTCCCCCGCGCACGCGGTAGGAGGCGGCGGCCCTGGTGGAGGGGGGCGGGCACGGAGCGCCCCACCGGGGCTGCTGGAAGGGGAGGGCGGCGGGAGCTGCGCGGCCGCCGCAGCGGCGCCGGGGCCTGCGGCTGGGCGGGGGGTTGGCGGGAGCCGCGGGGGTCGGCGCTGAGGGGGAGGCGGCAGCGCCCGTTCCCCGCGGCGGCGCGGGCGGCGGGCGCGGATGCGGCCGGGGAGGCGGGTTCCCCCCCGCGCAGTGGTGCGCGCCGTGCGCGGGCTCTTCGCGCGCGTTGCCCGCCCGGCAGCGGCCTGTGCCCCCCCACGCCGCAGCCATGCCCTGCTCCGAGTGCGAGCCCGAGCCCGCCGCGCCCGCCTCCCCCGGCAAGCGGCCGCGGGCCGCCGAGCGCCTCCGCTTCGCCAAGCTCTCCGAGAACGCCCGCGCGCCCACCCGCGGCTCCGCGCGCGCTGCCGGCTACGACCTGTACAGGTGAGGGGAGCCCGGGCGGCGGCCCCGCAGCAGGCAGAGCTGTGGCTGCGTGCGGGCGCTGCCATCACCCGCATCGCTACTTACGTGCGCGCTGCTGGCCCCTTTCCCATCTCCCTTTCTCTTACTGTCGCTCGGAGTACGCAGGTTGCTGCCCAGGGCCTTCTGTCTCTGCACATGCGGCTTGCTTTCCTAAAGGGCCTCACCGAGGCCTTGCACGTCTCTCTTCTCGCTCCCCCAGGTTTCTGTACTTCTTCCAGGGCTGTCCTGCACACGGGGGGTTGGGGGGAGGTCTGATAGCACATACAAAAACTAAAGATATTTTTCAACCTATGTTTTCGGAGGCCAAGGCTGAGGCACACTGGCCTAAAACATCAAAACAGGGTCACCGTGCTACTGCCCCCCTTCCCATTAAGCCTCTATTTGGATAGCTTCAAAGCTTTCTTAAAAGCTCTATAGCTCCAGGACCCACAATCAGATCATGGGAATCATGAACTTCTAACTTGATCAGGAAGAATAAGTCATTATTACCTGAAATTATTTCAGGTTTTTGATTACTGTTCATTTGGTATAGGAAGCTTAATTGGAACAGTCTTTTTTTTCTTAGAATTTCTGCTTTTGCACAGAAAACTGCACATCTCCCTTGACCTCATGGATTATTTCATGTTAAACTGGCATTTTTGTCTGACATACACGTTAAAAAATGTAAAAATAGCAATCTTAAAATGATGTTGTTCTATTGACCATCCTGAAGTCTTAAGATAAGGTATCCCTATTGTGATAGTGCTGTGTTTTATAGATAGGCCAGATGTGGTGCAGATCCTACATATTTCTTGTGTAAATACTGTGGTGGGTCATGTCTGCATCCCAGCAGGAATTATTGTGGATAGTTTTATTTCTAAGTTACAGAGAAGATTTTTTTTTTCTTAATGTAGATGTATTCTACATAAACTTTTTTGTTTTCTTTAATTTAGTGCCTATGACTGTGTGATACCACCTATGGAAAAGGCAGTAGTGAAAACAGATATTCAAATTTCACTTCCTGCCGGATGCTATGGGCGAGTAGGTAAGTAAACAGGCTGTAAAAAAGGCTTTATCAAGACAACTTTGGTAACTGTAGACTGTGGTTGAGGTGGAGCAGTTTCATATGGCCTAGTTTGGTCACCTCTTTCCATTTTTATATAGTCATACAGATTTATTCGTTGTGTATATGTTTGAGCAGCTGCACCCAACTGTACCCATATTAAAGCCATGGTTTGACACAATCCTATTTAGATGGGGCCTAAAGCTTTCCAAATTCTTCTGCATATAATAAAACCCATGACCATGTGTTTTAAGTCTAGTACTAGACATTTCTTGTCAGAAAGATTTGAGGTTTGGTATATATCAAATGACAAAGGGGCAATTAGCTAGTAAAACTTCTCATAACTTATATACAACTTCATAGGCAATATTTCCCTGTTTTGCTGCAGTTGCAGTATTAGATTCATGGTGTCAGGGTCTGCAGCACATCCCCCTTCTAGGGCTAAGACTGAGCTGAAGGCTGAGGATGATCTGTGCTAGTTTTCATCAGTGAAGGAGCTGACTTTGGTCTTGCCCAACTAAACTCTCTAGCCAACTGAACCAGTAGAAGGGGAATGCACCCCAGCCCCCAATATGCTTACAGGCTAGAATATGTAAACCTTTAACAGGTAATAAGCACATGACAGATGTACCCCTGACTTTTTAAAAACTAACCCTGAAGTAAAAGTACTAGTATAATAAATTTGGCTGGTTACTAAAAGAATCTGTGCAAGGTATTTGGGGATATTTTGTGCATTATCTGGATTATTTATAAATTCTTAACACAGTTAAATAAAAACAGTACCACTCCAGTGGGAGAACATGATAGAGCTTGCAGTGCAAATGCAAAGGGAGAGTGCACATGCATTTTTCTTATCCCAAAATGAAAATTTGGGAAAGGGTGACATTTTAGCAGCCCTATCAAAGTAGTCTAAGATACGTAAAAACTTGGATGTCATTTGATTTACCTGTTATTGTTAGTTTAATGTTTTTAAACTTGAATGGGTTGACTTAACAGTCCTCTGAGATTATTCCAGAAGAGTGGTAACAGCCCAAATAAATTCAACAATCCTTGTCTGTTATAGTCTTCCTCTGTGGAAGAAGTCTTTACTGCATTTGATGGTGTGAATACGGTCTTATTTATAAGATTTAAAGACTGTCAACTGTAGCAGTTGTTACTGTTTAGTATATACACCAAAGCACATAGAGTAACGTTCATTAGTTTTTGGAAAGAGACTGAAAAGTGTTCTTGAAGCTTCGTGCAACCCGACTATCTAACTTAGAAATATTGTGTGAGATTTTCTTGTTCAAAGAGGTATTACACTCTCAAATTCTTTTTTTTCTAGCACCACGTTCTGGTTTAGCTGCAAAGCACTTCATTGATGTTGGAGGTAAGATTTTTTTTTATTATTATTAATAATTTTTGTAAGTATTGATTAAAGTACATTGGAAGTAGTGTTATTTATTTACAAATTATAAAGTGAAATCATTAACAGCCAGGCAAAAGGGGATAATAAAATTATATAAAACCTTTATATGTTTTGTGACAGTCTTTTCAATCCTAAACTAGAAAATATTGGAATGCAACAAGAAGTGCTTAGTAGGGTAACCTACACACAGTTCTTTGGAAAGCTGATAGTGTACAAGCCACACATGGGGGCATCCGTTTTAAAAAAAAAAAAAAAAAAAAAAAAACTCCATGAGTATTGTCACAATGAAGACACCATTTCAGTAATAGTTAATTTTCTAAAGACCTATAGAGTAAGTAAGGGGTGAGGGAAAAAGATTAGTGAGCAATCAAGAATCTGTTCAGAATTCACATCTGCTAGGTGTGGATGCTTTCCCAACAAGTGACATGCCAAGCTTCTGACAGACTAAGACAGTGTGTCAGTCTGCCAGTTCCAATGCATGATTTTTCCAAAAATGACTTAGATTATTTCCACCCAACATATGTCATTTAGAAAAGTGCCTTCGTGCTCAGCAGTGTGTTAGTTGTTGCAGCTTGCTATTCTGGAAAAGGAGAATGCCAAGGGAGAATTATTATTATTTTTTTTTCCCAAAAAAAAAAAAAAAAAAAAAAAAAAACACCACCACTAACTTAACATATTTTGCCAGTACACTGAATTACATAAACTGAGCTTCTGACCCTATACAGAAAGGAGGCTCTTTGGTCCCTAACCCAAGGATAATAGATTCTCTAGTATAAATAGTATAGCCTTACCTCAAAATCCAGATGGTGGATAAATTTCAGTAGAGATAAACACATTTAAAGGAAACCTAATTCCCATAGGTAGGGAATTAATCTGGCAAAATCTTCACACTGCTGTGTCTTTAATGTAATTTGAGATTATGGCTTTGGCAGTATTTTGGTTCTTCAACATAGTATTAGACTAATGTTTTTTGTCATAAAATACTTCAAAAATATTGTTTCTTAATACAAACAAACTCCAAGTCCAAGTATGCGTTTGAAAGAGAAGTCTCCCTTCCTTTCCCCATCATAGGAAAGTCATCCTCAGAAGCATATGCGAAGTACAATTCCTGCCTATTAGAAAGTAGGTCTGAAAGCATACTGAAAAAATCTGAATATTACAAGTACCATTTACTCGATGGTTAAATGTAAAAAATCAGAAAGTTTTAATTTTTTTTTCCTCTAAGTAATGCAAGTGACTTGTATTTTAAATATTGCTGACCACATTTCAGCCAAGATGTGTTTATCAGTCTTTTCCATCTTGCATCATAAGAAAAATGGTTTTCAAATCCTAGAGAGCACACCTATCTTCCTCTTTCCACTACATTTCTTTGGACTTTCCAATCTATTGACTCAGGTCAAAAACACCAAATAAATGGACAATTAATTATAGAAGCTGAGTGAGGCTTAAAATTGTTTTTTACTGTTACCAGATTGTTCAGTTGTTCTTTGTAATGTATCTGTATAGCACAAACTGAACTGACTATCCTCCTTAATTCCACTTTATCACAGCTGGTGTTATTGATGAGGATTACAGGGGAAACGTCGGTGTAGTACTCTTCAACTTTGGGAAGGAATCTTTTGAAGGTAAGCGTTAAGCTTGGCAAAGCACATTTTCAGTCATGTCATTGGAAATACAGGGTTTTGTTGTTTAAGTGGATGAAGAGTTATAATTAGCTGAGAACAGTTTTCTTTTTACAATTGAAGGCATGGAAACTTAAGGTTTTGTTAAGGCAACGTGAGAAGTTTCCACTCTTAGTCAATTCAGTGGCATGGAAAAATTTAGCTAAGCTTTAGATTCACGAGCTGTACTAGAGTACAATTTTGTGGTAAGTTTCTTTGTTACTCAGCATAAAAGATGTTTTAGTTGAAAATATTTGAGCTAAACTGCTTCAGGATCTCAGGAAATAATTAGGACTAGAGATGTAGCTTGCTTTTAACTATGGTTTCTGCAATCACACAGGTTTAAGCTTCAGGGGACAATAATATTGCCATTGTTTTTGCAGCCTATTCTGCAATTTCATAGCACAAACTTATTATGGAGGTTCCATGAACTGGATTGAGGACTAATCAGAGATTTCTGTTTTCCTTTCATTGCTTTTTTCCCCTCCCCTGAGGAATCAGTTTTTACATCTAGTTCACGAGATGCAGTTGTGCATCTAGTTCATCCTGCCCACACCACATGCAACCATCCCACCACCTGTGCAGTATTTACTCATGACACACAACATGCCACAAAACAGCAGCATATGTGAGAGGAGATGCACTAAGCTGGCATTGCTGCTGAAACTTCATCCAAAAAGGACTAAGTACAAGTTTAATATAGCTTGTATTCTTGTGAGTCATTAATGTCCATTTAGCTAATTTTCAGTCCTTAGCTTTTCAGGAGTATTGAAGTATTAAAGGGATTGTCTAAACTTTACATTGATTGTTCACTTTATTAAAAAAGGAAATACTAATAATTCATTTTTTCCTCCCCCAGTTAAAAAAGGGGATAGGATTGCTCAGCTGATATGTGAACGCATTTTCTATCCTGAACTAGAAGAAGTTCAAGTAAGTTGCTAAAGGGAAATGCTTTTGCTGTTTTCAAGGATTAAGAGTGCAAGAAAGATTGCTGATAATGCTGAAATTTGTGATATAAATAAATGCATTGCCTTACAAATACCCTTAGTGTTATAACACAAAAGCATTATTATCATAATAAAAAATACTTACTGCTTACATCTAAATTATTTATGGTATGCTATAAGCTATGTGCATGCATTTATTATGCACGCATATGAAAAACACTTCAGTGTTTTACCAGAAACATGTTTCACAGTGTGTGACTGAAGAGCTGCCTTACAGGAGTGTGTACAAATGGAAACAATAAGGTGCATGGGCTGCTATTATTCCTTAACTCCCATGTGAGAGTAGAAATTGTATGCAGGCTCTTCAGTGTGTAGTATGTGTTCAGTTCCTTAAAAAAAGAAAAACAAAAACACTACTTTTAGATGAAGCCTAATGCTGTTGCTTCTTTATTAGTGCAAAACTGTTGTCTCCACAGGGAGACAGGAGTGGTATTTTTCAATGTATCAATCAGTTATGGCCAGAGGTTTGTAAATACCTGTAGCACATTTTCCTTTAAAAGTTACAGCTTTTGCTACAAGAAGAGTAGATTTCTTTCTCTAACTGTTGCATATAAATATTAATGCAAGTTAAGACACTAAACAACTTATAATTGATGTCTTTCAGGCTTTGGATGATACAGAACGTGGCGCAGGTGGCTTTGGTTCTACTGGACAGAACTGAAGATGCTTTCAATATACTTTCTATGGTTATGTTACCTAAGCTTTCTTTTAAAATCAAAGGTAGATGACTAAAAATAGTTTCAGTTTTTTTATACAGACATTACATTTCTTCTTTCTGTTCTTATAGGCAGAATATTTGTTTGAATTAGAGGAAAAAGGTACATAAGTGACTTGACAGATCTGTTCCTGATTTTTTGTTAGTTATTTGGTCCTTGGTACCAAGTACCATTGTTTGTGATAATTATACTGTAATAAATGTAAAAATGACTTGATGATTTGATTTTACCCACCTGAACTAAAAATGTCTGTTCCCGTCTTTTTTTTTTAAAAAAAAAAAAGCCCTTTCATACATTTCAGTATTTCATACCAAGCCTGTTTCATATAGAATCACTGATAATACAGGTATTAATGTAGCTTCCTACTATGTGACCTCTAAATTGGAATAAGGAATCACCATAACAACTCTGACTATCAATGCTTTCCCCCCCCACCCCACCTCCATCCTTAGCATAACCCTATACTCAAATCCTGTCTCTGTACCCAGACCTTCAGAAGCTGCTTAACTCACAGAAGCCTATTGTGATCAAGGAGTGCATCACACCAATTTATTTGTAAAGCTGAGCTCAACAGGAGGTTTCTTCCTGTGTATAGCTTCCTAGCTCCATTTACCAAAGGCTAGTCAAAAGTCTTAAAGTAACTGATTCTTTTGTGCAAAGCTGTTCCTTCTGGCTGGAGGGTAAGATGAGAACAAGTGTCACTGTTCCTCCTTTACTTTTCCCCCAAAGACCTGGGAGTGTATCCCATGTTCTGAAGTAAGTGGTAATATTTGATAGAAAAAGCATTATTTCAGAAGTTAGGTTGCATGAGGAAGAAACACAATAGGAGGTTAATGGAGGTATGCCCACTTGTTACCAACGAAGTGGGTGAGCACTTCTTGGTAAAGACATTTAAACAGAATATTGTAAAATTTGGTACAGCTGAGTTCCTTTTTTGTCATTTTTCAATACTTGTTTAGAAAAGTATGTAAAGAGTTGAAGATCACTGCAAGACTCTTTGCTCGTAGGATCTTAGAAAAGTCTGTCCATCTGAAAAAAAATGCACTCAATTACCTCTACACAGAGGTGCTCCTATATAAATCCAACCACTGCACTAGGATAACAAATTCTAGTAATCCCCTTAATAGCATTGCAGTGAAGGGGTCCTCCTTCAGTAGGAGGAGTGCAGCTGTGGAAGTTAAATTCTTACCACTGTGACACATGTGCCTGTCCCATCACTTCAGCAGAAGATTGCAACTAACAGACATAGATCTTATTTGTGGCTAGAGGAATTAATGTGTCTGAGTCATCCTTATGGACCCATGTGTGTACAAAACTAAAGATGTTTACCTCTGAAACAAATCCAGAGTGTATTGTTTGCAAATAACTTTGAGCATTTAAATAAAAATTATGTTTGGCTTCTCTGTTACCACTGAACAGGTTCAGACAAGGCTATTTTAATCAAGACTTATCTACTGATTATGCTAAAAGGAGTACTTTATCTCCACAGAGGAATTAACTACAGCAGATGCTCTTGCAGAATCTCCATAGTGTAAGTTAACATAGTACTTTTAATAGAGGAAATAATTTTTGGGGAATTCTCAATTAGAGCAGAAGAGGGCTTTTTTTCCTGCAAGGAAAGGAAAAGTACATTGTTAGCTAATGATCTGGCTGCTTTCTCCTAGAAATGACTTGATAAAAGTTAGACAGAGGTAGTGATACCATTGATCTTTAGGTGTTTCATGGATTCCCCAAAGTATAAACTTTTATCCTTGATGGTGCAAATTCAAACAAGATTTGCTCAATTCAACTACAGCTGTATTGTTTCTGTTGCATGGTCAGGTTTCTTTGGGATCTATCAAGAGTTTTTAATAAAATAGCCACTAGATGGCACTTAAAGTTTGCTTTCTATCCCACTTTTTGTTTCCCAGATATATTTTTCAAATATCTGTTCATCCATAACTAAGAGTTGATGACTCCCATTGGGACTATGTTGGCAGAAAGCAAAATGCAGCAATATTTGAGTGAAAGCAGGCAAAAGTATAACCATTAAGGCTGGGGGGGGAACAATGACTATAATTTAAATAAGATTTGGGTGGTTGCAGTGTTTGCATAATCCCTCCTGGCATGCAAGAGCAGTAGAGAAGCCTGTGGCTTTGCTCTCCTGCTGTGTTTCAACAAAAATGGAAAATCGTAATGAACAGCAACATTTTTCCTATCTTCCATATTTGCTGTGTTCTCCCGTCCCTTCCTTTCAGTGCAACTGCATTGGAATGCAACTTACTTAAAGATTGCTGTAACAAAACTAGCATATAGCTTGCTAATCTCTCCATTGGGTTCTCCAAATTAGATGCTTTTTGCTGCAAGTTCTGAACATAAATTAAAGTTTACTTAACACACATTAACCCAGTAAATGCAGATGGCATATGGTAGCAGGAGAATTATGCAGGACTTCAGTTAAGGTTCTCCAGTTTCTATACTGATAACTACTCCTGTATACAGGCAGGCCCTGTTGTGTTTGTCTTCCCCCCACACCCATCCTTTTTTTTTTTTTTTTCTTCTCCTCCCCTTAATTATTATTGTATTTTGGCTTAAAGATGGTTAAATAAGTTTCAGTAATAAGTAAACTTCTATGACCCTGCCTATTTCCTGTCCTGTCAAACCTTTCCTTGTAAGAATAACAGTGTCCTTTTATTTGGTGGAGTGTAGCATGATGTTTTTGGCAGGCCTAACATTTTTGACTTGCATAAATTTGTGACCTTAAGTGCAAGAAGAATGAATGCTTGCTTCAGTGCCTCATGGTTTCTGCCTAAAAAGAAAAGTGTCCACATTGCTAATTTTTCTGCAGAAACCGTAATGATTATCAGCACACTTATTCCACCTGATTGCACATGACTGCACTTCCAGAGAAAATAATCAGAAATAAAAATGAGTATTTTGTACCTAGTTATGTAAGGTACAATCTGTCTGAAAATATAGGGCAGACTGTACTGTCTTATTGATTTCTAGAATTGGCACACATGGCATTTGCCTCACTGCCAGCTATTTGACAATCCCTACCTAAGGATTCTGCAAAGTGCAAGCTTTGAGCTGCTGCTGGACAGAGAGTATGATTTCTAAATGTTGCAGGATAAGGGGAAGTGAATTAATGCAGTTGTTTTCCAAAGCTTCCTTCCACTAACTGGAAATTCAAAATAATGCTTTTTCCCTACTCTTGTTAGTGCAAACATCCCCTTTTCCCTGCTAAGTCCAAATAAAGTCCCAATAAAGTAATGATGTAATCTGAGAGCCCACAGCCAGAAATTATCTACTAAATTTTATTATGGAGAATACACTGAAATAAGTGTGAGCTATGTGCACACACCTGTGTTTCCCTGGGGACTTCAATAATTTTCAGTTATGTTGCAATCTAACACTAATCATTGTCTCAAAGATGTATATGGTAGATTTTGTAGCAGTTAAAAAAATAGGTTTATATAATTTAATGTTTCTTTTAGTCTTAATGTTTAAAGTCAATGTCCTTGAACCAAAGAAAGTTTTCTTTTGATTACTATTGATTATGGCAAAGGAATGTTTGTTTTTGTTTTGTAAAAGGAATAGCAAACAGCCATGAAAGTAGTATCTTTGGCCAGATTCTTTTAACATGAGTATTTTGTGCTTTATGAATTCCTAGCCAGTCCGAAAGGTTGTCTCTAGATATCCAAGGCAAAATAACTGTCCTAGTTGGATGAACATTTTTCCCTTTGCAAGTAAGCCGTTTCTGTGTGCTGTGTCTAGAGACAGGCAGCATCTAGTAACTGATGCTGTTTTGCTAACACGCCTTAATCCTGTCTGCCCACAGCCTTTCCCCTTGTGCCAGCTCCCATTCAGATCCGTGCTGCGTTACAGGTGCCCTCCCTTTGGGTACAGGGTCATGGCAGGAAAATCCACTGGTTGGTGCTTTGGGTTTCCTGCTGTGAAAACCTTACCTCACTTGCCTTCCCCCTCCACTTCCATGCAGAAGTTACTGCTGGCAGAGAGCCCATCCATCAGGAGCATTACAGGGATGCAGGCCATTAAAATACTGCAAGAAAGTGGCTTCTTCCTCCCCATGCTATCTTAGGACAGGGCATCATAGCAATACAAAGCCTGGTCGCAGTCACCAGGTCGAGAAAGGAAGAGAAGCTATTCAGAAATTTTAATCCTGATCTCACCTTTCTTCTCAACTTGCATTAAGGTATTAATAATGCAGGAAAACTGAAAAAGGAGGGAGTTGTATCAAAGCCAGGAAATCGTGGATTCAGCAACAGAGCACTCATTGTCCTCGCTTGACATGAGGAGGAAGAAGAGACAGCTGAGTCATCTTTGTGATTTTTTAGGTTTTTTTTTTTTTTTTTTTTTTTTTTTTTTTTTTTTTTTTATTAATCACATCAATTAATGTAAGTTCCCTGGGGAAAAACTGGATAAACCCAGCCTGTCAGACAGCTATCAGGTAAAAAGCTGAGCTGCTGTTCTGGGGAGGCAGCAAAGTAGTGGTATTTTTGCCAAGGTATCATTCCTTGCCCAAGTGCAGCACTCTACATCAGTTTTTAGCTAAGAGAAGCTGATGCTTTAAACATTTCCGTTACTTCTGGAAACATGACAAACACTATGTTCCTGCCCAACCACTTGCACTGAGCCTCTAGGCTGTTGCACATAACTTTCCCAAATGCCAGCTGAGAACAGTCAAAATGGGCAAGTCTGAGCACGCTTTCACCATTGTATATCAACCAAACTGGGAGTCTTCTGCATAGGAGAACTTGCCTCCATTTGTGTTTGGTTTGTATTTGGAAGCCTTTCCCGATGTTTAGCATTTATGGAACAGTCTAGAGTCGGCAGAAAAGCCCTGCTTGGACACTTCTGGAAAGTTGAGAGCCTATCACAGCACTGTGGTTCTCACAAACTTGTGGGCTTCCAGCACATGATTGCTAAGATACAGCTATTTGTATATAATTACTTTTCTGCTAATAAAGTTGATTTAAATATTGTGGGCTACACTAATAACAATAATAAATTGGACTGCACTTATAACCCTGTAGTCCTAAAGTCTGCCATTCAAGTGTTCAGAACACATGTTAAGGGAACAGCTATGTATATACATTAAGAAAGCATGCAAAAGATCACTGATGCCAGAATTGCAATGTGAGCTAAATAAATTACACATCTGCAATTATCCCATGAAGTTTTGAATAGCTGCCAAAATAGTAGCACAGCTGGATGAGGAGAGGAAGAGGGTCTGCTTAAGCTGGTACTTATGGCTAAATAAAGTCATCGCTTCCAATCTTTGAGCTACTGACAACACCATGTAGCCCCAGAGCCAGAGCTGTGTGGGTGTGGTAGGGTTGTTTATCATGGTAGTAGCTGGTTTTAACCTAAGTTAGGATCTTTTTATTTTTTAAATATGGTGATTTTGCAAATAGAGTAGAGAGAAAGCTGAGGCCTAATTCATATCTTATAATCCCTTATGGTTTCCCTAGACACTGTCTTTTTCCTAATGCCTTTGCTCAACAATCTATATGTTCTTATTTGACAAACTTGTATTTTCTAGGCAAGCCAGTCAACAAGCAATCACAGAAATATTTGAATAGCTACTTTAAAGATTTCTGTGAAGCTCGTTCATTTCTTTCGCATAGTAGAGAAAGTTTTAGCTCTAGAAAGACAAAGGGAGAAAGAAGGGTTACAAACTGGGTATTAGGAACAGACTTAAGGCTCTAAAGCACATGCCAATAGCCCATATGAAATGTCTTTCTCAATTTTATCATAGATCTAATAAGTTGCCTCTTCTAGTGCTACTTACAGTAGAGTGCGTTACACCTCAACTCTACCAGCAATAGGGACATGCACAACCCAGTGTGACTTACTTATTACTGCATCACAGAGCCCTTGGCAAATGCTGAACAAAGGAAAATTACAGCCAGTTGCTAGCAAAGATATATTGGGTATTCAGTTTTTTTTTGTTGTTCTTTTCATCTCCGACATTGCCAAAGTGGCAATCAGACAAAGACTTCTTCTGAGTTCTGTCTTATTCATTGTGTGGAGTGATATTAATCATAGCCCTCCTTTGCTGTACAACCTGATTTTAAGAGTATTTAAATATCCTGCATGATAATGTGATTGTTAGTGGCTGAGGACTGCATTATCAGAATGGTGAGGGTACTAGCATTCCTTTACAGCTACCTCCATAATCCATTTCACTAGTTTATAGACATAACTTTTCAAAAAAGTTTGTGTGTGCTTGTGGAAATATCTTTATTCCCTTTTAAAATTGGATTCCTGTCTGTTAATGCCCAGTACCCAAGGCTGAAAAGCTCTTTCGTGTACTTGGCCAGAAGTATTTCCATGCAAGATATCAAGATGTCAGAAAGCTATGACCAATTTATAGAAAGTGCCCAAGGTTTTCGATGAAAATATTTGTAAGCCTTAAATCAGTAGCTGTCAGGAATCCTGTGTCTGTAAATGTAGCTATCTTAACAGTTAGCTTTAGTGAATATCTATTAAGTGTTTTTTATTCACCTAAAAAGTAGGTCTCACATTCCTTGTGGGTTTCTAGAAGATTAGATCATTAATTGACAAAGAATTCTGGCACAACTGAAAGGAGTTAAGAGTCAAACAGAATACTGCAAACTCTAGTTTAGGGCAAGTTCTGACTTAGTTTTGCCAAGTTAAATACAGTCATTCAAGGTTTGTGTCCCACATACTACTGAAAGATGACAAAAATCTGTCTAAGGAATAATTACTGAAAGAGACAGCTGTGGGGTGGGGCCCAGCCTCATGATCTGTACCAAAAAATTAATAGAGGATTACATCTGAGATACAGTATAGTCAGTCAGAGAGTCAGGGCCCTTCACTCTTCTCCATTAAAATGAAGCTTAGAGTGCTTTCAGTGTTCAACAGAATCAAACTGAAGCTATTCCTAAGGGCAAGAACTATTCAACTATGTCATAGTCTCCCCAGGGAATTTGTGTAAACCACTTTGGCTTGACAAAGACAAAGAAGGGAAGAAGAACACTGCAGAGAACAATCCTGCTGATGACCTAACCCATCTTTTCCATCTATAATTTTATCCTGCAGCTTTGATGCTGGAGGCCCTGTTGACATCCACAGGGCTGTTGCTTTCCTGGAAGCTTTAATAAAGATCTGCTTTTGAACTCAGAATAAACTGAAGTTGCTGAGTGAACACCGCTAGTATGAGGTCACAGGCAACAAGAATGTTGGTGGAAACATGGCCCATCTTGCTGGCTACTTGGGCTTATCCAGTCCCTTAACACCAGGATTCCCTGAAACACTTGCATCAGCAGACAGCAACTGCAATGGACTGCTGTGTGCCACTTACTCCCATGCAGAGGATACACAGTGCACAACCATCGAACGCTTTGTTTACCCAAGATATTATTTGAATTTATAAGCTCTCATGTCTGGCCTTGGACTGGAGACTTCCTTAGTCCATTAGAGGATGAAAGAATTCATCTAAATATCTTACCAGCAACAGAAGTTGCTGATCAGAAGCCCTGCTTGCTCTTAGCTTCAGTGCATCCTTACCTAAGGATTGGTTCTGGTGAGCTTATACCAACTCACCAAATTTATTCCTCAGGCCAAAGATCAGCCTCTCCTTTACCCTATTTGCACAGGAGCTACTTCTACAAAATAACAGTAATGCTTCAAAGTACAGTAGGAGCATTTGCCATCTCTCTTGTCACCCAAAAGCTGGGCAAGGTGGCTGAGCTTGATTCTCTCCATGAGATACACAACAATCCCTGGGACAGAATCACTGTGTGTAGCATTTCCACTGCTCCACAGAGCACAGCTTTCCAGCTAGGAGTCAACTTCCCAACATTTTGCAAATGTGAAGCTAGAAGCTAGTTTGTGGGAGAATGATGGTAGCAGAAGACTATGTGACTCAGCAGGAACAACTTTCTAGATGAGAAAGAAGCTTTGCACAACAGGAACTCAATTCACAGCAAGTCACAGCTTTTTCTCATGAGGTTGCCCACATCTGTTCTTTTTTATGCAAGAGAAATACTTCATTAAGACTAACCTTTTGTTGGGCAACACTGGGCACTCCTGGCTTAATCATACAACCCAAAGAATCACATTATTGCTTCATAACTCATCCAGTAAAATTCAGGGGACTTTTAGAGGAAACCGCACTTCTCTAACTTCTAAAACAATTTTTTTTTTTTGGTATAAACTATTATATCTTTTGGAAGTCAGGGTAGGAAGGAAACTCCACAGCACCATGTGACTTGGAAAGGTATGTTCAATTCCAGAGCTCTCTGTGTGACTGTGTTGAGATGCTTTCTCCAGAGCTGAAAGCACAAGTGTAGGGCAAGTCCAGCAGGCTTGCTTCTGCCACAAGCCAAGATTCATTTATTTCACTTATCGCACAACACTGAAATAATACTGTCTAGTGATCTATCCTGGGTACTGTAAAGGAGTACTGAAAGTATAGACAGTACATTTGATCAGCACAGATCCACAGATCCAACTCCTCATCTCTAAACCTAATATAACAATCAGTAATACTAGTAATTTAATGTAGTATGAACTGAAAATTCGTTTAACCAGTTGGTTCCTCACTATAAGGGAGGGAAGTCTCATGGTGAAGAAATAGCTTTGTTTGTTCCAGTTGAACAACCTTAATGCAGCATTGCTGCTACGTTTTGTCCTCTAGAAAGCACTAGAGACTGCAGTATCACAGCTTTTTCTTTCTGCTAAGCTCCTCACATAGAGGACACACCCAGCAGAGCAGGGCCGGAGCTCCGGAACCTCAGCCTCTTCCAAAGCTTAGAGTTCCCACATAACTACATAATTCACTACTATCAAATTACAGGGCTAGCCACAAATGGACTAGTGTAATACCCACTGAGAAGCAGGAGGCTGTAGCGTGGGTGTTTAGTTTCCAGGGGAGGGTGATTTGTCCTTAAGTGTCATAGTTACTTTAATCATCAACACACCGATAAAAACTAAATCCCCATCTGGCTGCCATGCACAACCCAAGAAAGAGGAAAATCCACACTGGAGGGCATTGTAAGATATTTAGTTTGCTACAAGGCACCTAGAAATTCAGGTCATCTGAAATCTACTAGCAAGAAATTTGCTACCATGTGTGCTGCCCTCCCTGTGAAGGATGGGTAAAGAGAGCAGCTGCAACTCAGCACTGGCATCCCTTGCTCACCTGAGTACCATCAAGCAGTATCATGCTGAGGTTAGATGTTATTCGCCCTTACTTTAGGTTTTCAGCACCTAAGCCAAAGAATGGCAAGAAAGAGCAACTCCTTTCCCCCCGCCCCACGTACCACATTGTTAAAAAGAAACTTCTCTCAAAAAAGAATTTCACTCTTAGAAAAGTAGTGAAAACATTTCCTAATTGCTTACTAAACCTAGGCATTAACCATTCATTATTTATTTCTTATAGCCTTTTAGCAACCAAATTGGTTCACAAGGGTAGGATTTGTTCTACCACAGCAGCAGTTTAGACTTCAATAAAACAGGACCTACTTACATTTCCTTCACTAGTTCAAGAGTCCAAGCAGCCTGGTAGTGCTTTTTTCACCAAATGAACTCCGCAGATGATCTTCATCCTTGCCTAGCAATAACAAATTCTCAACCGTTATTTTTTCTGAAAGTCTTTTCCACCTTTGGTTTAGAAACTTACAGGAGGATTCAAAAGAAACCATAAAAAGTCAGATAATTTAGTGGCAACACAACAGTTCCTAAAAAAGATGGGGAGTAAGACCAAGATATAAATACTGGCTGCAAATGTTTACATCAGTTAATTTATTGCCAGGTACCTTTAATTATGCAAATCCTCTAGCACATGAGAGCAACACAAGGTTATATAAAGGTCCTAAGGTTATATTAAAAAAAAAAAAAAAAAAAAAAAAAAAAGAAGTAACAAAGTTTGCAAAATTAAAAAAAAAAAACTCACAATCCTATCCTATCACACTGAATATATAAGAGAAGCTACTGCAAAATAAGGTGCCCCCCCCCCCCTTAATTAATTGATTGAAAATTGTCAAGGAGAGTTCACCTGACACCTTTTAGGGTTGCTGATCTTCTCTATAACTATCGCTGCAAACAGATTTCAAATGTTAAACCATAAAATCTAAGCTAAGAATTTTGCAGCAGATTATCCTTCTCTGGATATTGCAATACTTATCTTTGTGTTTGATTTGCATATTAATGAATTATTTAATCCTAGTGTGGTTATATTCCCAGTTAGCTCAAGTATTCACTACAATGACTTTAATGGTCCACAACTTTAACTCATCAGTGTGGCAATTGTAAGAAAATTAATCTTCCAAAAGGTAATTTTTAATGCTGCTGAGCTGCCAGTCTGTGGGACAAAGGGCTTCTAATTGTTTGTGATGGTCCAGTACACATATTCCTTTTCCCAAATCAGGCAGGGATCATAAGGCCATAAAAATCACACATACTTCCTAAAGTGGATTTCCTTCTACTTATTCCCCTTGCTCCAGTTGCCTCTAGTGTTACCAGTCAGATTCCATTCATACAGCTGCTCAATATATACTGTTCAATTATTTGGGCTCTTTAAACTCCTAGTGCAATAAGCACAGTTCACTTTGCCACCCTTGAATTTGGCTTCCATAGATAATGATGATAATGATTGTTTTCTGTCTTAATAAGAGCCTGAAGATCAGGTGAGATTTAGAATTCAAATCAGGTCTCAGAGTACATTGTATACCCAAGGTCTCATCCTGCCAGCTTTGCAAAGCTTGTTGGTACTTACATTAAACTATACCATTCTAAGAGTTACTAAAAGATACAGTACACCCTTTACTAATCAGTTTATATTTCTGTTTTTTATCTATCCTGACAAAAAAACATGGCCTTATGCTGCCTTTTCCTGCCCCACAAGGACTGGATTTTGTGCAAAAAGAGGAAGGAGATGACATGGTTAGGGTAAGTGCTACTTACTGTGCTTACTTACTTTTGGAGACCATTTCATTTCCCAGATCAATGTTTCTAAAGCCATGAAACACTAGGAAGCAACTTGTGAAAATACTATAAAAAGCACAAAAAACATCTGTGCATTCAAAGTCTTACTAGATAATAGAGACTCTGTAGGATACCAGTCTGCTCCTGTTTCAGATTTGAACTCTAATCCTAGTTGCTGTCTAAAATTAATAACATAAATAAGTGTTCAAAGCGCTCCATAGATAAGAAATCCCATAGTCTAATCTAGTTACCTGTGATCAGTGGGAGGGCAACTATGCTAAAATATCTATAAAAAGAAAACAATGCTTGAATCAAAGATACAATTTTTAATCATTTTAGCCAATTTAAAGGTATGGGAAAGTTGGGAAAATAAGAAGAAATCTGAAAATGTATGATAGCTGTTAAACAGCAGCAATTAACTTCTTTATCTCCATGTTGTGGTATAACACATAGGTCTTGTTCACTTAGAAAGCGTTGTTACCAGGGGTCAAGTGTGCTGGAGTAATGGGAGGGAAGTGGATGAGTAGGAAAACATTTTGTGTTTGTAAAAATGTTGGACCTGGTATGATATAATGTGTCAGGTCCAGCTAACAGAGCTGCATGAATTTATAGGTGTATAAAACAGCTTAAATACCAGGACATTTGAGTTCTCAAATGACAGGTCAAAGCTGCAAGTAGCAAGTATAACATCATTACAGAAGTAAGTGTTGGCAAATATTAGGGGTCTGCCCTTATATTTAATAGCATTTAATTTTATAAGCTGTTTTGGATGATATTAAGTAGCTGCTCAGTCACTTGAAAGCACACAGAGACGTCACTATGGAGGCTGAATTACTGGTGTGGTGTTGAGGCAGTCATGGGTGGGTGGATGGCTGGCTGTTCCTTGGCTGCATCTCTCCATCCACAGAATTCCTGTTTGTCACTTACTCTTTGGCTTTCCATGGCTCAAGGGTGAAATTCTGCTTCTGTGTATCTCAGCCAGGCACTTCAGCACCCGAGCCCATCAGTATTCCCAAATGCTATTCCAAACATTTCTGTCCGAACAGGACACCCCTGCCGAGCCATGGGTGCATTGGGATCCTTTTCCGCTTGCTGTTTGCTCATGGTGTGGAAGGCGACCGCCGCCCCTGAGCCAGCATGGTGAGCATGGGTGAGCTCCCAGGGGCACATGGAGAGTGTGGGGTAAAACCTTGTTGCAGATAAATCAGTGGGAGCTTTGCGGCTGACTTTGGTGGGGCCAGACTTCATTCATAGAGCACCAACTATTGTAACAGATCTACCAGCCCTGCAGGCAGCCCATGCAAAAGCCTAGTAGATCTCACGCTCTTGCTCCTGGACATGACTCTGGCCCAGACAGAGGCCTGTGGGGCAGCTTCCCGGGGCCGAGGCAGCACGAGGCCCTTGACCTGGGAAACCTGGTCCCGCGCAGCAAGCACGGAGCTGAGGGTCAGCCCTGCGCCTCCGCTGGGAAGGACGAGCTCCTTCTGGCATGCGGGCCGGTGCTGGGAAAATCCAAAAGCCACACGGAGCTGCGGTCGGCTGGGTCTGCGCCGCCGCGGGCTCTTCCCTAGAGCACCGGCAGCAAGGGCGGCCTTGCCCGGGCCCTGCGGCCAGCCCGGCCCTCAGCGCCCTCGGCACAGGCCTGGCCAAGCGCGGCCCGGGCCAGCGGCGGCGCTAGGGAAGGGATGGCCTGGCCTGGGAGCAGGACAGGGAGCCGCGATGGCCACGCTCACCCCGGCTGCAGGCAGCGAGAGCGCCCTTCATTCCAAAAGGCAGAGGAGGGAGAGGGAATCCTACCCCATTGTCCTCCTGCGAGCAGAGAAGGGCTGAGCTAATTCAAACCAAACTCAGAAAAGAAACTCCTCCCGGGCGGAGACATTTTTCTGTCAAGTTTCAGCCCTGGGAGAATTTTTACAGCTGAGCAATAAACTTGAAACAAAGCTTAAGAAGGGCCTCACTAGCTCCAGGCTTCTAACACCAGGAGCGGCACAGAGCAATGTGCGCTGCTTAATCCATAGGAATGTGTCAAGCCTCCCAGCTGAGCGTGCCGGGGATGGAAGAGGTTAATCACCTCTGCTGCCCAGCAAACATTTCCTAATATTGTCACTTTTTACCCACAAGTTACAATTTCTCTGTTACTATAGAGGCAAGCTGTTGATACTGGATCCATTTTCTGGGTTTTATTCCTTTTTGTCATTTTTCCCATGAACTAATAAGCCACAGTGGATTTGAAAGTATGAGCAAATGCGAACATTATACAAAGCACTTTTATGTTCTATTGACATTTTCTTCCCACCCTAATAATTTAGAGCTGTTAACATAAAAAAAAAAATAAAGTGATCATACTTCCCATCACTTTCATTTCCCAAGTTTATGAAGGAAGAATCATGAGTAATTTCCCATAGTTATTGTTTGCAGCATAACACATGGTCTCAATTATTGGGGTAAGGAACATAGAAAGGGTTTTGTGGGGATAAATTATTTATCTGTGCATTTCATTCAGAATTCATTTTCCATGCCGTAGTTTATATTACACTGACCAGGCATCATTTTTCTTATATCACTTTATTATCATAATCAGGGCCACTCTGCAGAGGACCTGGGGTTACAAGAGGTCAGCTCTGCTTACAGAGGTTTTGGAGCATGTACGGAGCGATCCTCCATCAAATCAACCTGCCACTAAACAAAACTACCCAGAAAGGGTAGAGCTAGACAAATGCAGGTTTAACAGGTTAGAAAAAAAATCAAACTATTGGTATTCACTTTTTCCTCATTTCTAAGGCAAGTAAAAGAGGCTAATATGGGGATTTGGTCCATGCCTACACAGAAAGTAATTTAGTGTTTAATATACGTTTTCTTTGTGGCAGACGGGGCTGCTCTACTTACATTTACACTAATGGTGCTCAGAGATGTTATTTCTGCATTACTAAAATGCATGAGTCTAGGTTTTCAGCTAATCTCACCCAACTGTGAGGGCTGTCTCTGGAGCACATACACAAACGCCTCATGATAAATTATTGCTTCCACACAAGTAGCAGGCAAAGATCATCGAACATGTGTGACTACTGAAAGAAGCACGTGCTATAAAGCAGCTTTAGTGTTTATTATAGCACCTCAGATGTGGCAAAAGAATTATTTATTATTTCAGGACTTTGTTCTTGCAGTAGATATGAAGGGTGGGCCACTGGCCGGTGGGATGCTGGCCAGTTACACCACTGACACCCACAATAAGGGGAGGGTTCATTTACATTCTCTCTAAGATTGCAAATTCCAGCTTTCTATCTCTTTCACGCAACCTTTTGCTTTTGTCCTCAAGTTCAGTTGCTTCTTTCATGACTGATCCAGGTTAGAGACAGTGCTGGATAATGAAGTATTGAAAGTTTTAGGCATTCTCCTGCCTAAGTCCTTTATCAATTACTAAAAAGAAGGTCCGGCTGGTCTATGGGGAAAACCCAGAATTTCCCTAGCAGAAATAATCCCAAAGCAAGTAACTAGTCTTGTTGAGCAAATCCTGCCTGACTTGGGTGCAGTCTAGGCCCAGAGGTGCTGCTTGGACCAGCAATTGCCTTCCCAGTTTTACCTGTGCTCCTGTTCCCAATACACTGTGGTGTATAAGAGCATGCAGAGGCGTGTGTATTCATGATAACATCATCTCTAGTAAATTCAGTCTCTCAAAAGACTTAATCAAATTACTGGGGAAATTGATAATGTGCATGTTCAAGTGGCTGGCTTAGTTCTGAAATACAGTTCTGTTTATTGATATGAAGCATCTGTCTTTGTGCTGAGAAAAGGCACAGCAGATATTTTTCAGCCTTTTTTACTCCTTTCCCTGGCATTGTTGGACTTTACTTTCAGTTTTCATCCATGTTACAACAAAAATAACACAGCTAAATATGAAGCCCAAGTCTCCTTGGGATACCTCTGAGTTTCCTGCCTGTCCCTCCCCAGGCTTTTCCTTGTCTTCCAGGAACTCCCACAGCCGGAGGCTCCGCTCGGGATTCTTCAGCTCAGGCCTTGTGCTGGGCCACACTTGCACCTTAGGAGTAAAATCAGCTCTGTGTTCCTTGGATGAAAGAGCACAGATAAAGGATCTCAGGGCCTCAAATCCGTCGCTATGGCCACTTCTACCTGGTGTTGTGATGACACCAAGATCCTGAAAAACTATTGAGGGATTTTTATGGTAGCTGACTTGAAAACTGGAGGCAAAAAAATATAGCAAAAAATCTTTCAAGCTGAGGGAATTTATGCCTTTGGCAAGTACAATTTAAACATGTGGAGTGGAAGTCTGTTACATTCTTTCTTGCTTGGTTACTCTTCCTTTGAATTCAGTACATGAGAAACCGCCTTTGAGGATTTATTAATCCACTCTTGATTCTTACCAAGGTTTCATAACAATCTCATTCCGACAAGCCTTTTTTTTTTTTTGTTTCTATTTCATTCATTAACTTCTTACTAGCTCTGCAAAAGGTCTGGGTTCTCCGAAGGGGAGCCAGTTTTACAGCCCCAAAGCCATATCAACAGGCTGATCTAACTTTTTTCCCAAAAAAAACCCAGCTATTTTTCCTGCTAATTATTTCTGCTGGAGTGAAAGATTTCTTTGACAGTGAAAAGGCTGGAGCTGGTCAGTAACTACAGTAGCCTCATCCACCTCAGGCTGCCGTGGAGGTGGGGGGGCTGACCGAGACATTCCTCATCCACAGAAGCCTCAATGCCACAGGATGGGAGCCAAGGGGAACAGCTTGTATGACTGAGCACAAGAAACCTGGGCTCATGTAGCAAGTGCGTGTGAAAACCATCCATCTACCAAGGCTTGAGAACCCGTGTTCCTTATTCATCCAGTCTCTGGAAGCTTTAACCACAATCCCTGCAGCGCTCTTTGCCTAAGGAGGACAAAGCCAGGGAACGATCTCCATCTGCCTTTTACCAGCGGAGAAACTAGGCCAGCGACATCTGCGCTGCGGCCAGGGCACGAAGCCAGGCAGGAAGTGACTCCGCGCTCAGCCCCGCTCCCGCCACCAGCCGGGCTGGCCTCTCCTCTCTCCTCCCTGCGTCTCTGTTAGGCCATGGGACACGAAATCCTGCACAGCTTTCCACGATGCTCCCAGTGCTCGTTGCCTCAGGAGGGCCGGGTGAGGGGGGACGGCGTCACATTAAAGCCCACAGCCTTGGCTACTTGCGAGGGCAGATGACTCTTGATTCACAGCAACCCCTTTGCCAGCAGAGCCAGCACTGCCTAACGGCTCATTCCTTTATTCCTTTATCCTACTTTCCTGTTGTTTTAGCTCTGCACTGATGTGAATATGGATTGACAGTGCGGTTCTCCTCATATTCCTGTCTGCTTTGTGTTGGCACCTTGCTTCTTGTTTCCTGTCCACCCCTGTATCACATGTTTCTCACAGCAGCAGTAACTTGCACTATCACCTTCTTCTTTGGATTCAACATTTATATTCCCAGTTCAGCTGTTCATATTTTGCCTGACATTTGAAGCCAGCTCCTGCTCAAATATTTTCCATCTACAGTTCACATTTGGCACAAAAAGAAACTCATGATCAAGGAGTTTAATGATGATATATATATATTTTTTATTAAAAAATACAAGTTTATGTCTCCAGATCACTTTAAAGCACTTGAATGAATCTGAAGAAGAGAAATTATCATCGCTTCTCCATCTTAAAGGTAGCTGCAAAACTGGCAGCACTGAAAGGCCAAGATTAGTAATACTGTTGGGCATTTCCAGACTGGAGGCAGCAGGTGGGCCAAGAACTGGTGTCTCATTGCTCTGAACTGGAGTAGTGCAGGAAAGGGACACATTTCTCCACCACGCACTTGGATGTGAGACATGCTTCAATGCACTGTGGGGATGAGGACCAAGGGTCTTGTTAGAGCGCAGATCTCCTGGATTAGTTTACCCTCAAAATGAAAACATGTCGTATGAACTAGATGCTTCTGGCATAAATCAAACTTAAAGTCCATGTACTCCAGGATCAGGTTTGGAAATTGCATATAGAACTTCATCTGAAGAGCTTGATGAAGACTTAATTATTTGGGAGATTTACTGGCACAACACAAACCATGAGAGACTCTGACTGCTGGTCAGACAGGCTGAAGGTGAGGAATTCACCCTGCTCCCTGTTGGAGCATCGCGTCCGTGCTCAGTGTCGTGCAGGGCTGGGAATCTTGCTTCGTGAACCCATTTCGGTTTCATTTCTTGTGAGATTTGCCTCTTTGCGCCTGTTATTTTGCTTTTAGAATCAAAATTCAAGATCAAAGTGAAACTCAGCCAAAATGCCAAGATTTCCTGGTTTCAAGTTGAAACCAAGCAAAGTCTCCAAGGTTTGCATGGTTTCAACCTAAAACCATAAATCATCTCTTATTTGCCTAAAATTTGTTCCAAATTTACTGAAAACTTGGCCCAGATTTGCCTGAAAGTTGGCCCAGGTTTGCTTGAAACTGAGCCCAGCTTCAGTGAGAGGTTCATGAACCTCGACAAACCTGGCCTGAGCCTTGACTTTGTAATGAAATCCAAAACCAGGGAGTTTCACCTGGTTTGGGTTTGGTTATAAATGTTTCTCACAGCTCCAGTATTTATTATGATTACAGCAACAACATATTTATACAGAGCTACAAGCACACACACAAGATTGCAAAGTGAAAAATTCCAGACAACTTTCCCACCCGTCCACACTTACAATCTGAATAATACCCTGAAATATAGCTACAACCAAACCTCAATCCCACATGGCCTGTTTAAAAAAAAATTCCTGGGTTGTCACAGAAAAACCAAAATCACCCCGAAGAACCTCGTAGTGGAATGATAGGAATAGGGAATCCACCTCCAAAGAAAACAGCGCGGACGGGCTGTTTTCCTGGCTGTCCTCGTGAAGCCGCCCGAGACAAGCTGGGAAGCGCCGGAGCCAAGGGCCTGCCCATCAGCACTGTCACTTCTGATTACCTCCGTGCAGGCTGCTGACCTCCGTCCTCGCCCAGCAGCGTTTTTCCAGCAGGACGCTGCCGGGTACTGCCACGGTTGCACTGCTTTATTATTTTGCTTTTTTAACTCGAGCTGCAGCGACTGCAGCGGATGAGCGCAGGGAGCCGCTCGCTGCTGCTGGGCTCGACATGGGCAGATTTTTGTGGGACGGGTCCCTGTGGCGGCTCAGCCTGCGGCCCGACGGTGCCAGGGACAGCTCTGAGGGCCGTCCTGGAGACGGGGCCGCACACGGCTCTGCCCCCTGCTTCGGGAACGGCAGTGCTGCTGCAGGCAGGACAGCGCCTGCGTACGTGCTCTGCTGAAGAGAAACATCTGGTTCTGGGTTCCTGCTCTGTAACACGAGGATGACGAACACGTCCCAGCCTCACGGGGCTGCAGCGAGGCTGAGCGCTCCTGCCTGCAGGCGCTCGCGTCCTGCGCTCCTGGCAGCTGTGGAGAAGCCCCTAAACATCGCGCTGAGCAGATGTGAACCTGGGTGCTGGGGCACACGTGGGGCAGGGCTCAGCTCACGGCTGCCCGGGATGGAAGAACCCAGCATGCAAGAGAGGAGGAGGAAGAAATCCCAGACAGGCCGAGGCAGGGCCAGCGTGGGCCTCCAACCTCCCTGCTTCAGCCGGCTGCCTCTGCCGCCGCTGCCAGCCCCAGCAGCACCACACAGGTATTTCAGAAACAGCAGAGAGAGTCTGAAATACAAAAGCAAAGCCTGCACTGACCTCACTGGCCTGTATTGCCCACTGAAAACACTGGGAAGCTCGTTACTGATGAACGGGTTTGGGTGCTGTTTTCCTCAATGGCATTTATTGCCAGAGTATAGAAAGACTGGCAAGTTTTAGAGACAGCAGCAGTAGATGATTAGAATGTGTCGGTGCTGAGGTCAGAACTTGGTCTACATGGGAAGACGGTCCCCATCTGCACGCAGGCTGGAGCAGCGACCTGCTTGGGACACCAGGCCTTGCTCCTAGGGGCTCCGAGCACCCGCAGCCCCCAGTGCTCTGACTCTCAGCACAAACGTGAGTCGTTTGGGGCAAGAAGGCAGAGGATGCCAGTAACTCCTCTAGCTTCAATTAAACTTAGCTGTTTCTTAACCAAAGCACAGTCCCCCCTCTCATTTCTGCTCATGCCCATGGAGCTTTAGCTGAGCATCGTTCTGCTGAGATTGTGTGATGACACGAGGCTGATGCTGGGGGAAGACTGGCAGAACTCTGCCAGCCAGGACTTCCTATGCTCTGTCCATCATATCCTGGCCTTAAGTACTGCACTTCTGAAAGCACGAAGCCAGCCAAAGGAGAGCCGGGTTGAAGTCCTGCTCCAGAGCAAAGGTGGAGTAGGCTAGAAATGGGGAGTAGACTCCAGATTTCTGAACGCACCAACTTTCATGCTGTGAGTCAAAATAGAGGGCTTCCTTGTCACAACAGTGAGGTTAAGAGCCTTTTCTTTCTGATCTCACACCTAGTTAGAAGCCACAGCACTGCGCACAGTACGAGCCCATTAACATTGCCCAGAATCCAGGCAGAATCCCGTGAGGTCTGGATGATTCTAGAACAGCACAAGTATAAAATGGGAACACAAAAACTCCTACGCAGCAAGCGTTAATTTTTGAAAGATGTGAGAATGGTTCTGAAATGTCCCGCCCCGAAGCCCAGCCTAGAGCAGCTTGTGTCACCCCTACCTGCCATGGCTCCGCATGCCCTGGTGGTCCCCAACGTGGTGACAGGAAGGTGCCGCTGGCGCCAGGAGGAGGTCACGGCGCTCTGTTCCCAGAGCCCTTCAGGCCGGTCTGTGCTGAGGAATCTTACCTAGATTACATCTCCCAAGGCAAGAAGTTGAACATAAATTACAGTGTAGAATATTTAGCTGACAGAAAACCTGCATGTGACCCTAGAGGTTAGTTTGGGACCTGCTTTAAGAAAGCAAACACTTTGGGTTCTTTGAAAGTTAGCTTAAAAGGGAGACTGTGGAAACAGTCATGTTCTGCCAAAATACACAGCAGCTGTCAGGTTTACAAGATACTCTTACACAACAAGAAAATGATTTCATATGTACAACAACAAGTCATCTTTGTTAAGCTCCATGTTAACCAAAAACTATACTTACTGCATGCATGCATATATACTGAATCATATGCACAACCACAACTGAGGGAAAGCACGTGGCTGTTTCAAGTGACTTTAGTTTTTACTATTTCCTTGAATTTGAAAAACAGACTCGAACTGCAAAAGCAAACACCTTCGAAAAGACCTAGACTTCAGTCTGCTGAGGCCTTAGAGTTGAATCGCACTGTCGAACCAAATGCAGGAAACTATTTTGTTGAAAATCATCCTTCTGGATAACCACTTTTTAACTGCTGGTCTCACGGAACGTTATCATGCACCTCTTGTTTCATGCAGAATCTAGGAAAACTTCAGAAACTCAAACTGTTAAACATAATTATATACATATGGTAACTAAAACTGGCAGACATAAATGACATCCCAGTTATGGTTCATAACTGCAAAGAGAAAGATGAGTAGTTAACAGAGATGTTTTGCAGAAATGTGCAGACAATATGTGCCCAACACAATTAAGCAGGTTTTGGGCTTAAGGTGTTATACAGCAGCTTAAATCTTCAACCAACTGCAACTGACAGTATCCCGATGGCTCCTCCTGAAATCATTCTTCTCAGTTCCTCTTGATCCTTACAGGCTGGAGACAAGAAAGACCCAAACCAGACACTGAGCCATAAACGATACAGTCTTACACACTGGCACTTGGTATTAAAAACATTCCCAACCTGTTGAAATTAGTGTGCCATTTAAAATTGTAAAGCATTGATTATATTTTGCTATAGTTATCCAACATGTGGGGAGAACACACTGTTCAAGATTTAGGCATACTAACAAATAAAGTCTAAAGATGGTCTACTAAAAATATCAGTTTGACTCTGTGCATCAGTTCCTTTATATACAGGTAGACTTGTTGCACAGAAAAATCCATGAGCTGAAATCTAATTACAGGAAAGAACACAATTTGGGGTGAATTACTACAGCACACTTCCCTTCTAAAGCCATTACAGCCCAATGTATGTTCCTTCTACCCAATCCGTAGTTTCTTGCTGTTCTGCTGAAAGACAGACCGAGGCACTTGCATATAGAAGAACACCAGCTCTTCATGCAATTCCTTTTATATTAACCCAACTGCAGCCTACGATTACTTTTAATATTGGATTATTGCTTTGTAAACAAACTTAATTAGTCAGTAGTAGCTGCTGAAGTGGAAGTAAAGAATTGAGTATTTTCAATAAGTCAGTTCAAGCAAAAAAAAAAGGACTTTTCAAATGAATTAAACATGTTTTCTGAATAATAATTTAACTTCCAGTTTTGCCTGTTTTGGCTATCAGAGTTACTGATTGACAAGATTATTTAGGTCAAGTCATTGGAAATGTTTTAACTTGCTTTTTTTAGAGTCATAATTTTATAAAATTCCACTGCTGTTCAGATTTGTGGAGGTTTCTGTATTTCTTCCTTTCTTTCTTTGCATGGAGAATGAACACATGGCAGCAGCAAACCTTCACGAAGAGATGAGCGGTGCACATAGACACGCCGCCTCTACCAGACTGTGCGAAGCATTACAATTCAGTCTATCATACTTCAGCAAGAACACAAGGCCACAGAATAAACTAAAAAAAGAACTGTTTTATTGTGACATTTATGACATTGAACCCTTTTTGATAATGAATGATTATGGGTACTCTTGACACGTTACATAATGTCATGGTGTAGGATGGCACTGATTGTCATCTGACTTTTGAGAATGTTTAATGGTCCCTACTGACCTCAGTGCATTTTGGTAAGTCACAGAAACTTTATCATCAGGTTTGTGTATACAGTTAACAAGTAGTTGGTCTTATAAGCACCATTACAAACCCTCACATTAAGGGTATTATTAATCTAGTTTACAAATGCTTCATTGATAAAAATAGCATGATTACAGTATACACACACTTAATTTACATGTAATGTATTATAGGCATAACTGAGATAAACTACTGAGCTAACTTTGGTTGATTGAAGTATTTAGACTGAATAATGGCAATTTTGGCTTCTAAGTTGTGTAAATATTACAGTGCATTTATAAATCTAGGTTGAAAATTTACTAGCACCAAATGGATATCATAAATGGCTGACCTAGTAAGTTGTAGTTGGAGAAGCGAAGTTTAAGTATTACAAAAATAGAGCTGTCCATCAGTTGAAAGCACATTCTTGTACCTCTGCTGAAATGATGATGTGTCTCAGCATCAGTGGCCAACTTACAATGGTAAAAGTCCCAGTTTTCAAGATTCAGCATATCAAGGTAGCTCAGCTACACTTAAAAGCCTGAGAAAGTGGTTGTTTGAGCTAGGGTATTCATCCTGTACCTTGTTTATGTAATAATATAATAGTGCTCGTTCATACCAATGTACTCATGTAAGATTGTACCTATGATATGGAGAATCTGATTGGGAGGAATATTCAGTCCTACCTATCTATCTTTGGTTTAATTATTTGGTCTTTGGTGGATGAATTAATGAAGCAATATCTGAATTTTCATTTTCAGGTTATCTCCCAGCTCACCACTGAGGTAGTCTTTGTCATGTTTCTCTTCAAGCTGGTTAAGTTCCTTCCTTTTATAGAGTGGAATACTACTGATTTGTAATGAATAGTTTCCAGGCACTGGCTTCTTCTTTGTGAAATGAAGGTAACTTATCCCGTCCTTCTTATTGATTCTAAAGAAACCATCTTCATTTCCGTAGTCAATTAAATATCGGTTATGGTTTGTCAGTGTTGTGAGGGCTGGAAGCAGTTCCAGGATGCGGTCCTTATTGCTGAGCTCCGAGATGTTGATGGAGAAAACTGCTGCTTTCTCAATATCCCAGCTGGCGAGACTGACCGGCGGTTCCAGCTCTTGCTGATCCTGCACAAGAACAGAGGACGTGAGCTCGTGTTGTCAGTGCGTTTCGTGGGCGCAGAGGCGTATGCATTTCTTACCCAGTTCACACAGTATTAGTAAGATAGATTTTAAAGGAGGTCCTGTCTATGTAATAAGACATAAGGAGGTCTAGCTGCAGAAAGACTTATCAGAAAGAGACAAAGTCTTTGTCACCACCTCTGCGGAGGTCGCTGGGCCTCTACGCAAGTCCCATGTGGAATGGGACTGTTTTGGGAGCATATTTTTTAACAAAAGCATGTTACACTGCAGTGGCAGAATGGTAGCATTTCAGCCAAAATATTTTAATTTGGAAAGCAAGGGAATGTCTGTTTCCCCAAGGACAAGTGCTCTTATCCAGCACCAACCACAGGGAGCTTTGAAGCACTTTGAATACAGTTTATGATCCCAGCAGCCGCTGTGCCCCAAATCAAAGGTCCTCACTTCTCTGGCCAAAGCAGTTTGCTGCCTTCCCCTGTTAGGCAGGAAGCCGGGCACCTCATGGGGCACCTCGTGGGGCCTCCCTCACAGGCTCAGTTGAGACACCCTCAACTGAATTACAAATACTTGAACATTCTAGAGAGCTGCTGCTTCTAGCCATGTCAATGCACATTGCTTCACCTACAGCACCACCGTCACTGCTGACTGGATAAACAAGTGTGAAGTCAAATGACTGGGGATCCTCCTCCTACAAGGTGTTCAGTTTGGGAAAGTCTCTATCTAATCAGTGTAAATGAGCCTGAAGTGCAGTGACTGCTGCTGAAGGTTGGACTTTGCCATTAGCCTTGCACCCCTGCTAAGGCATTTTAATTTTGCTCCAGAGAGACTATGGTAACATAACACATTAAAGATCTTGCTTTTATCATGGCTCCTGCACTCACGCTCTGAGGGCGATGCTGGATGCAGGCAGCTTCTGGGCAGTTTTGCTGCAAACCAAACTGATGGACAAACAAGATTGCAACAATCTTGAGAATAGTGTCTCACTGCTGTGATCAGTTCACAGCAAACCCCAGGAGGAAGAGTTTGGTGAAGGATTTACTTTTCTTTTAATGCTATTTGAAAAATGTTTAATAAGAATTAAACAAAAATATATCCCCCTGCCAAGGTGAGTGAAAAGGGATGCGTATCCTTTATGTAAAGACAAAACTGGTAACACAGCAGACAGGTTTTCATGCAATACAGGTGTTGACATCCCTTCTTACTGGTGTTATTTGGCGAGCGCTGCAGTAGGTTTTAAGCATATCACTGACCTGCCATTACCCCACCGAGACAAAAGGAAAGGGCCCCAATTCCAGGGCCTTCCGCCAGCGACACGGGGAGCTCGGCCTCCTCTCCTGCCGCCTGGGCAGCCTGGGGGCTGCAAGGGTCCCATGAGACCCAGGAGAGGCTGCGGCAGCAGCGGGATGCTCTGGGCCACCTCCAGCACTGGGATCTGGTGCTGTGTTTGCTTTGGAGGGGCTTCCAGCACTGGCCATGCCATGGCCCTGCCTGGCTGGTGCCCTCTGACAGCGAGACCCCTTGGCTGTGATCGCGCTGCCCCCAGAGCGCAGCGGGGCGTTAGTTTGGTTTTCGTGTTTGATGTGGCACAGACACTCGGCGTGAAGGGCCTCCAGAGGATGACCTTTGCCTGATGACTGTGAACAACTTCAAAAAAACCCCACAGAACTTGATGCTCAAAAACAGCTCTTTGGTCTCCACCAGGGTCTAGTTTTTCCTGGGGGATTCTTTTTTGGGACATTTTCTTCTGAGACTGGCTTTCACAAGACAACCCAAACCCTTGCACCCAAAGTGCAATTACCTCTGCTTCATTTGCAGTTTCATTAGTGCTTCTGCGCTTTCTTCCTCTCTTGTGATACCCATTGATTTTGCATTCGTAACAAGCTTCTGGGGAGAGGGAGTTGTCATCTACTTCTCCGCTGACTGGTAATTCTTGTCCTTGACCTCTGCCTAGCCCAACTCCAGAAACACAGTGTCTGAGGAAAGAAGAAATCCAGAGCAATTCCACTAAGACGTACACTTAAGCAAAAGTTAAATTTAGAAGACACTGAATACAAATAATAATAAAACAACTATGTTACACACTTTTCCAAGGAAAAATTTCTACTTAAGTCAAGAGGCAAAATTCTCACTGAATCACAATGCAACCAACTCTTTGATTTCAAGAGTCTGGCTCCATGAAGCTTTGCCTAAGAGAGACCTGCCAATATTTAATAGTTCTAAAAACACAGGCTTAAGCTCTGAGAAGTTGTTAGTAATTTCTGGCATCTAACCTGGAATGCATTGAAAGAGACCGGTTTTCAGAAAGTGCTGAAAAATCTGAAAATCAGGTCTTTCATAACGTGTCCCAAGTGAGCATCCCAAAGCCTTTAGTCACTTCTGAAAATTTAAGCCACAGTCTTTATGCCTTCCTCTTCAGTGCTCTGTCCTAACACACCTGATGGGATGACTGAGAATTGGTTTTCTTGATAAAATAGACATTTAATCAAACACAATTCACTTGGAATATGTAAAAATATGGAATGGTGTTTACAAGATCATAACAAAATTGTCATTCTAAATGGTGGGTGAAAGCACTTGAAAATATTATTTTACTCTTGAGTTGGTGGGAGGGTGTTTTTCTTGTTTGTTGCTGTTGGGTTTTTTGTTTGGTTTTGTTTTTGAGGCAAGCGACGGGTACAGATCACCAGGAGAGGCGCGAGCTCCCGGGGGCGGCCTGGAGACCTTGGCTCGCTGCTGGGGAGCGGGAGAGAGCAGAGAGGAGTCGCGACATAGAGATTATTGAACCAAGCAGCCCTGGACCAAATCGCCTTGGGCAGCAAAACCACGCGTCTCCCTTCCCTGTTAGCTCTCCCCTGCCTCAGGTGCAAAACAGGCAGCTGTGGGAAGCTTGAGCACCTCCATGATCCCATCCCATTTCACTGGTGCTTCTGCCTGTGGTTCTGCAGCTCCACACTACAGAGAAGGGAGTGGATCGTGTCCCCTTAACGTCCATTAGTTTAAAATGAGAATCCCTTACCCTTGTCCTATTCTGAAGTAACCAGGTGGACATCCACAGACATAGCCACCTTCAGTATTTGAGCACCCATAACTGCATGGGGCTTGTGCAGAACCGCATTCATTGATATCTTGGCAACCTCCACTAAACTGTTCATACTGAAATCCGGTAGGGCACATACATTTATAGCTTCCCAAAGTATTGTGGCAAGATGCTCCTCCACAAATGTGTGCACTGAGGCATTCGTTTTCATCTGGAAAGGAAGCAGAACACATCACGTTAGCTTTCGCCCCCAGCTCTGGGCTGACCTAGCCCTTCAGCAAGGGCCAGCGCGATGTCGCTAGCGGTGCCGCCGCGAGGCGCCCAGGCCGGGGTCGCTGCGAGGCGGCTGCAGGGCAGCGCGCGGGCCGCTCCGGGCGCTTCGGGCCACGCCAGCTCCTGCTCCACAGAGCCGGCAAGTTTCTTCGCCTAGAAACAGCTGAGAGGAATAAAACAGCCTTGTATGGCTGAGAATCTGGTCTTGTAATCCCATTTTTATAGTGCTAAATAGTGCTAAAGGAAAATGAGTAACAAATTCAACTCTGACACCTTTTACAAGCACTGAGACTCCCTCCCTATGCAGGAACAGGTAGGGACAGGTAAGATACAGGAGCAAGCGGTAAAGTAAAAATAAAAGCAGCTGTAGGTATGAAAGACTGACATGTTCTGGGCCAGCCCTTTCCCAAACTTCACAAGAATGGCACTGCGGGAGTTCAGGGTCAGTCCAGGCTTGTTTACTGTAAGTGGATGGTTTGTTAAATATTGTTGGTACGAATGTTTTCTTCGATGAGGGAAACTGCTCTGAAAAGCCCCGAGCGCTGCTGCCTGTGATAACGCAGCCGACTGGAGCGTCTGTGGGTGCGCACGCCGAAGAAACCGCCTCTGGACACTGCGAGGATAGAGCACAGAGAGCATCTCTGACCTGAGGATCCAGACTGTGGGAGAAGTGCTAGTTCAGAACGTTATTGTCTTGTTCTGAACAATGTGGCTATTCTTGTTTAAAAGCAACCCCTTTCCTTGCAGCGTGATTTATGGCATGGTGCACGGCAGCACTGCCTGGGCAGGGGATGCAGTCACACACAGCACAAGGCTTGGGAGGAACCAAAGCATTCTTCAGTGATTATCTAAATATGTGTTGCAGCAACATCAAAAGTCCCTGAACACTTCATTAAATAAGCTAAAAAGACACAAACTGTTTGCAGAATTGGGATTGCCAAGTAATATGAAGGAAGTATCTTGGAAAAAACTATTTCATAGATTCTTCCCCTGGGGTACACCCAGGAGATCTAGATAAGTATCTTAAGTGTATACAGTTACAGACATTACGGTTTGAACATGTGGACACCACAAGGTATTGAAACCTGGTCTAAGGGAGTTTTGCCATCAACTTGGAGCAATATTTCTGTTGCCACCGCTAAGTCCTCATACCTAACACAGCTGAACTCATTGCAGTTACACTGCATCAAAACCACAGGTTTGGGCCGCAAAGAGCTGCAGCACGAGGAGATCTGCTCCTTTGCTGAGCTGCACATCAGCATGAGTGTGCACACTGGGGTCCTGAGTTTGGGCTCAGGTCCCGTAGTTTGGGTGATCGTTGGAAGAAAAAATATGAAAAAAGTGGGAAAAAAACAGGTACACAAGCTCTGGATAGGGCGGGAACCGTGCCGTCAGCTGCAGCGTAACTGAGCGAGCTGCATTTCTTCATATTCTACAATATCCACCAGCAAGCAGACCTGGGAGTGCTAAAAATGCAGGTTCTTATCTACAGGCTTGTTTGGCTCTTTTATTATAATGCAGATTCATTTTAAATTTAACCCAAAACCGTGCTAGCCTAATTAATATTTTGGAAAATCACCCTACTTCTGTACTCCCTTCCTCATCACTTCTATGTAATAGGCACTGAGTGCTGGAGCACAAGCAGGCAAATGTCACAGCAAGGACCAAATGAAATGTCAGGAAATTTGGTAAGCATAATTAAAAGCAGAGACCTCCCCGGAGCACCACAATGATAACAAGCAAAGGCATTTTTATGTTTCCAAAAGCAAAGGAAGACAAACAAAGAGTTATGAAGCCATCCGTTCTCAAAAGGTCATCCTACACATCTCTATCCACGCAAGAGCAGCTTGTATGAAGTCTGTTAAATGCAACTAAAAATGCACATAACTCTCATTAGCAGAAACAGGATTCATTTTTCTCTTGCTTGAATATGGTGTGTTCATGCTGCGCTGTTGAAACAGTGCAGAGACATCTTCCATGACTTCTGCAGAGGACCCATTTCCTCACGCTCATCACGGTAAGCAGTAACACTCTGCACATGCAGCCTCATCTAGGAGAGCTCACAGACTTGGGACACAACCAACCACAACCTGTCTTGGGACAGGAGCTGTGTCTGTGTTGCATGACTGAGGCATCCTGTGTCTGGGTCATGAAATACACCAGCAATACCAGTTCCCTCCAAGTCAATACAACCTCTAGCACCTTCAAGGATGAGCTTGTGCTTAAATACATCACTCAATCAGGGTTTGGCTAGTGAGTGTTTCCTATCAGCTTTGCTTTTTACCAGAGGACACATTTATAATTAAACTTCACTGAACTTTCTAAATTATAATCAGAAAAAAGTAAATGGCAAACTGCCCCCCGCTCTTCGTTTCTTGCTGCTAATAAAGGTAATGTGCATTTTAATGTACAAATTTCAAAAGGTGACTTGCCAACACATTGGTTCCATTGGTAATGTTGGAGATATCCTTGCGGGCAGCTACACCTGTATCCTCCAATTATATTCTGGCAACCATGCTGACACCGGTGGTTTCCATCACATTCATCAACATCTAAAAAAGTGAGATACACTCTCAATCCTGGGAAATATGCTCAAATTATGCTTTATTCAAAAACTGTATTACAAATGATCACATACATTCATGTACCATATATAATTATATATTCCAGTATCTTCCAAAACACTGGCTAGCCTTTGGAGAGCCCTTCAGGTTTGGATTTCTGACTATACAGCAAGTAGAGCAAAATCAATTTGTACAGGGGACCATCAATGCTTTCCCACTGCTCCCAACTACTAGCAAAGAGCTGCCTGGCCTGTACTTGAGCATCCAGCACAGGAGGGCCAGCATATCTTGTTTCAAAGCAAACCAATCTCTGTCCCAGGAGAGGGCTCTGGAGGGTTTAGGAACTAGGAGGAAGTCTGCAGCCCTTGCACTATCTGTTTAGCAAGTTGTTTGAATTTGCAAGACTTCCTGTCCTCAGTGGGTGCCTCAGAAATTCAGGCAGGATTCAACAGAAGTTCACTGAACTTACGATGCTAAACTAAAACACTTCAGACTAAAGCATAAATTACAGTTTCCACAGAATATTTCTGTCCAGCTCTTCAGCACTCAGGCTTAATCTATCTATTGAGGCCTGTGGAGATATATATCCCTTTGTTGCTAGCTTTCCATAACCCCATACCCACACACAACCTGCATGTGCTCACCCGTAGGTCCTCCTCGGATGCCAGCATGACAGCAGAAGCAAGGAAGCAAGAGAAGACCAAGTTACAAGCCCTGTGTGCTTCACCTACCTTCACAACTGAGCCCAGTTTGATCGAGCGAGAAGCCACGCTGACACTCGCAAACAAAACTTCCTGGTGTGTTCTGGCAAATACCCTTTGCTCCACAGAGATTGATTTCAGTAGCACATTCATTATTATCTGAAGGAAACCAAAGCCTTAGTGTTAGTTTTTATGATTTGTTGGGACACTGACAATGAGCAAACTGTGACAAGCCATAGAGAAACATTAGCAATGTAGTCATCTTATTGTTCTCTCCATTTTTTACTTCGCTCTACAGGAGAAGTAAAACTTCTACTAGTAACGGCTATGGGAAGAGAAATGTTTCCTTTGTTCACTAAGGATCTGGAGTCTGACAACTGGGTCTTCAAAACACCTGTAAATTCATACCCATACCACAGGCATCAGACTGCTGCAGACCAGATCCAACTTGCAGAGCAGAAACACAATGTTTGCAGGAAGTAGCTTCATGTGACACTTCCACAGACTTAATGGGTACGTGTTTAAAGGACAACTGCAGAAATGTATTTAGTGCTTATAGTTTAAAGGATCCTTGACATGGCCACCAGTGTGGGACTTGCAATGAACAGAAACATAATGAAATTTTCACTTGCTGTGGAGAAAGGTTAGAAATCATTTACACCAATTAGTGTTTTTACTGTATGGCCCTTGAAGTAGGAAAATTCAAAGACAAGACTTGTGAAAACAAGAGAAGGTAGGAGAAAAAGTCTTTCTGTACGTTCCGCTCTATGGCACTGGGATCAATATTTTGCCTACTTTCCATTTGGTTTCTTAGAAAGCTGAATCTACGTTCTCGTTACTTTGTTTCTGCAGGAACGGTCAGTAAGAAATCCCAAATTTGAGCTTACATTCCCCCATGTCTTACCTATGCAGGCCGTATGGTGCTGAGTGAATCCAGGAGGACATTTACAAGTGAAGCCCCCAATAGTGTTGACACAGAGGAACTGGCAGTTGTGCTGCTTTGTTGCACATTCATCAAGATCTAAAAGAGGAGCAGACATTTTTCACTAGTGCTCCCTACGGAAGAGCCAACACTGCCACTAGATTTAGACAGAAGTGAGTGCAAGCAAATGACATATCAAATAAAGCCTTATGAATCTGTGCCTCACTCTCCATACTGGCTTCAAGTTCCCCCTCCCAGAGAGTGACCGGTAATTTGGAGTCAAGTTAACACAGAATAACAGCAACCATTCTCATCTGTCCAAAAGACACTATTACAAATAAATATCTGCTCTCAGTGCAGTCTATAAAAGGGAAATCTCCATCTTCCCAAGAACCAGTGTCAGACTACAAAACAGTACTGCACTGAAGAATGCTGTTAAGCCAGAAGAAATATTTAAATGCTAATGACAGAGTAAACTGTTATTTCCAATTCCAAGGTTAGAACTCCTGCTCTAACTTGTGTGGGTTTTAGTCAGACCTTTGCTACCAAGATACAGAAGTAAATAAAAATATAATGAACATTTTTTAATCTCTGCTGCACTGCTGTCTCTTACCCAGAATGCTGCAGAGGTGGAAGGTTAAAACTTTGTTGAAACTGGACAAGGTTCTGCAAACCCTGTTCATCTTTCTGGTGCAGATCATTAGAGTTACTATAGTTAGCAGCCATTAAGATACATTTATCATTGAAAAAATACAGCTTAAATCAACATGCCTACCATTAAAGAACCAACTGTTTATACCACTGGGTCTCAAACCTTTTAAGACAGTTGCTATCAGCCTGAAAATATTCATGAGGATGTAATGTTCATCCATATTATCAAGTTAATTAAAACATCAGCAAGCCAATTTCCACTGTCCTTAGTGGAAATACACAAATCAAGCAGGCAGATTTACATCATCTAAATGTTCTTGGATTGGTATTTGCTGTTAAAACTCAGATTTTCTGCAGCAAACTCTCCTCACTTTTTACCTTTGCAGCTTCTCCCATCTTCTTGGAGGATGTACCCTTTTGGACATGAACACTGGAAGCTCCCCTCTGTGTTTTTGCAGATGAAATTGCAAGGTTTTGGTGACTCATTACATTCATTCAGATCTAAAAAAGGAAAAAGCAGACACCTCAATGATGACAAACAAGATTTGTGATAATATTTTTTTAAAATCCTCAGAAGATAACAGAAAGAAATCCTGCAGATCTGCTAAGGGATGACACTTGCTTTTCTCATTTTTCAAAGTTTCTGCTCTTCCTTCTCCAAGTTATTTCCCAGTAATAAACTACACAACATAATGAAAAACCTACCTATGCAAAGAGTGCCTGTTATATCTGTAGTATAGCCAAGATTGCAATGGCAACGGTAAGAGCCTCTCTCATTGATGCATTCCCCATTACGACAGACATCATGAATAACCTTGCACTCATCAATATCTGCAATTAAACAGAGGTCAGTTCAAAAAGGAAGAATATGAGCATCATATTTCATCCAACTTCAGTTGTCCCTTATGACCTGACATGAAAAAAAAAAAAAAAACGCCTCTACATAAAAATAACATAACATCACAAAGTATTTCATAGACTATGGCGAAAAACTAAGCAAGGAGGCATGGAAATTAGAGCTGATTCCATCCACTCTGCTTTCATATACCAAACAGCTCTTAATCAGTGCCTACTGATTACAATGCACTCGAACATTGCAGGGTGCAGGTGCCCACACAGGCATGTGTCAATCACTCAGCATGCAAAATTCCATGTGAGGAACAACTTCTTTCCTGTGAGGGTGACAGAGCCCTGGAACAGGCAGTCCAGAGAGGTGGTGGAGTCTCCTTCTCTGGAGACCTTCCAAACCTGCCTGGATGTGACCCTGTGCCACGTGCTCTAGGTGTCCCTGCTAGAGCAGGGAATTGGACTAGATGATCTCTAGAGGTCCTTGCCAACCTCAACCATTCTGTGATCTGTGAAGACAGCCAGGAGCCCTGGACTGGGTGGGTGCCCTGTCACCAGTGCCTGTGCCTATGCACCCTTCTCTGTTACCTCCTGCAGCCTCTCCACACAAAATCCTGCAGAATATTAGGAGTGGTATTTAAAGCGCTTAAGTGCATTCCCTTTAAGGAATTCACAGCATTCAAATGGGCAAAAAGCAAGAGTTCATTAAACATCACAATCTTGCATTGTATAACATGGCCTTTAAGAGGTAAGTCAGTACCTGCTCCATTAGACATGTATCCTCGGCCATGAGGGCAAAGCTTTTTGAAGGCCACGGTGCCTGGGAAGGGGCAGACCTCACAGTTTGGCCCCCAGCCTCGGCCACCGTCACAGCAGCATTCAGACTTGGTCACAGAGTTCCGGTTGCTTGATCCGATTTGACACATACTTTGTAGCACTTCAGTGAAGCAGTAGCCCTCCCTGTTGTCTGCAAGACAAATTATGCATCACACAGAATCCTAATGGTGATGACCTTCAGAGGGTCATGAGATACTAGGAATTTAGTCAGAAATATAAAAGAAAGGAAGGCATACTTCACCCTGGGACTGTGGAACTGAGAATGAAAGAGTACCAGCAGTAAGAAAGAGAACACGATGTCTAAGGGAAACAAAGAAGACAGAAAATTTAGCAAAAGGTAGAAGACAAATTACATTATGCTCATAAAAGGACGTGTTTCTGTTTGAACCCAGTGAAAAAGGACTGGCTGAAAAAGGAACTAAAGAAGAGCTAGAGTAATTCCAGGCTCACTATGGCCACTGCTCAGGGAGCTCTCAGCTCGACACGCAATCTAATGGGCTGAAGCAGCCACACAATTAGTGCATCAAGAATGAACCTGCAGGAAGGCACCTACATAGGAGGGCCCTTTCCTGAAGGTGCATAAATTCAGAAGTGTCTTTACTCGCTATTACATCTCTAAGCTTAAGCTCTTGAGCATTTCTTCAAAACAGAGCACATTATTAAGCAGGAAGGCAACCTTAACCAAGAGTCACTATTCACTACCAAAAACACCAACAGAGAGACTCCCAGAGAGCAGAATCTCTGCTGTTAAAGGGAGAGTTTGCCGAGGTGTTTCTGGGGACTTACCAAGGCACTCGTTCTGGCTGTCGCTGACGGTGAATCCCTCATTGCATTCGCACCTGTAACTTCCCACAGTGTTTACGCAACGGCCGTTCTCACAGATCCCTGGTTTTGTCTGACATTCATTCTCATCTGTGTTTTTGAAATGATAGACAAAAATCAAGCCCCTCTCTGGGTTAAGAAGGTTTGAAAAGCTTCTATGGAACTTTCTAAGCCATACACTCTGTCTCTTTAAAGTTGCATAAATACTAAATTTCTTAAAATTCTCAGAGGAGATTTGAATTTTCAGAGGAAATGGTATTCAGGCTCAACATCATTCATTGGCTCAACATCATTTTGCTACAGACTTTTCTCTGCAACATGCTCCTCCACGTTTTTCAAAATTATTTGGCAGCTTCACTTTTGAATGCACTGAAAAGTTTAAAACCAATACAGATCTACATGCATCTGAGAGATACATAAGCTTACAACAGTGGGCCCAATTCTCTGCTTTCTTCACTCAGAATAATTAACAGCAGTACAAACTGTTTGTAAAACAGACAGCTCTCAATTTTCACTGCCCAGATGCTTGCACAGAGTGAGAAGAACAGGGAAGGAAAGAGTGCATAGCACCAGCAGAAAAGTAATTGCATAATTCTTCCCCTAAGTTCCTTAAAACCACGTTAAATCCAAAATTCTCAGCTCTGCTGTGGAACTAGGTGTTTACAGAGGTTGTCCACTTGAGCATCACTTACCTATACAGCCTTCTGCGTCCGGTCTGGGCTGATAGCCTGGTCCACAGATACACATAAAGGTGCCTATTAGGTTTTTGCACTCCATTTGTTTTGCGTCGCAGTCATGAATACCTTCTTCACACTCATTCTGGTCTAAAACATAGGTTTAGACTTTGTTATAGACAGAAATCCTCCCGGAAATTCACCATAGTAAATTCTGACTTTGGAGTTTTAGTCATAATCAAATACTACACAAGATTTACTGTGCTAGATAATTATAAGATATACTAGGCTAGGGAAAATTGATTTCTCCTAAATGCTCTTTTTCAGGGCAAAATAAAGCCACGTCATCTAATATGAGGTAATTTTATGCAGAAGTATAATTCTATAGGCAAGAGAAGGTCCCATAATGTAAACCATTGAATTTCATCCCAAATTGTCTCTTGCTTTTGGGGATTGAAACTCCAGCCTGCTACTGCAGCAGCCTGGCAGGAGCTTTACCTCTGCACATCCTGCGGTCCTCTCGCAGGACGTAGCCCGTGGGGCACTTGCACTCGTAGGAGCCGAAGGTGTTGACGCAGCGGAAGGCGCACAGCAGAGGGTTCTGGATGCACTCGTTCACGTCTGCATTCGAAGCGACAAAAACCATATCAGGAGTGAAACATGTTTTTGCGAGTTGCAGCAGGCAAGAATACACAGGCTTTAGGTACGTTCGACACCGCAAATCCCAGCTTGCTGAGGGCTATGTTTTAGTGCCTGACAACCCACAGTTCTGCTACAGTTCTGCTAATTATAGATTTCTGCTTAGAACGGCCAGCAGACATCCTATTTGTCAGGATGTTTGCACAGCTACCTGAAATTTCACTATCTTTGATGGCAAACAGTCAATGAAAATAATTTCCAGATCCATCCTGCCAAAATACTGTCAGAGTTAAAATCATCTCTTTTATGCATCCAGGCTCAAATTTTATGGCTAGCTATTTTTAAATTCTAGATTCATAAATTCATTATTTTTGTACCCGATATTCCACAAAACATTACCCTTATGGAAGCATATTCATTTTGAAGTGCAGTTATGCACACTCTGTTACCCCAGAAATTATTGCTAACGATGCTTACACACTCTGCTGACCCCTCCCTCTGCAACTGGAGCCTCTCGCCCAAATTCCACAGGGAAGTGAATGAAGCTCTAACTGCACATGAAGTGGAAACAAGCTAATGCTAAAGTAGAAGCATTCTCTTGCAAGGGATTGCGAACTAGATTGTGGCAGACAATTTAGGAATAGCTGTGTCAGGTCAGATGAGAGTGTCAGAATGTCCGAGAACATTTTCCTCTCTCTGGCAGTAACTGGAGGAGAATATTTAAAAAAAGGGTGGGGGGGGGGGGGAAGCTTACTGTATATGCAGAGATCTTTTTCTCGATACAGCCCCTCAATTTAAGGACTTCCACAGCCAAAACCCACATCTAAGCTATCAAGCTTAATTTCCATTGACAAATTCCCACACAAATTTGTACAATCTCTTTTGGAACAATTTACACTTGTGGCCTCGCTAATGCTCTGCAGCAATGAGTTCCACAACTTCAGTAAGTACTATGCATATAAAAAATGTTTGCTTTGGTTTGTCTTACACTTTCCCTCCCGCTCTGGTACGTTACCAGCCGAGGCTTTATACATTTCAGTCGCATATCTCTTCAGACACATTTTCACAGTGAAAAATTCTAGTTAATTTATGTTCTTCATATCTCTTCTATAACTTTCACCTTCCTTACTAACTCATTCCTTGAACAGTTCCATATTTTTACTTTTGGAATGGGAAACCAAAGAACTGGAAATATTCGACACCAGTGTACCATGGCCATTTTATAGTACCGTAAGTGGGTGTTCTGTTCTGTTCTCTTTCCAAACAAACCCAAGAATTACTTTTTCTATTCTAATCTCTGCCTAGCATTTCAGAAATCAGCCACAGCCTCTCTACACTCAAGGGTTATTTGGGAGGTAAACTAAAAGGGCAAGCACAATAAGCAGCATTTCTGGGGAGTGTTTTGCAGGGAACATAGCCCAACATGCTCCCTGGGAAGGCCACTAACAGTTATTATCTCAAAGCTTGTTCACTCAATTTCCAGAAAAAGGTACCACAGTTCAAGGTGGATACTAGAATAAGGAACTGATCTTTCTACTTCAGATAAAGATGCATCATTCCAAAACTGTCTAATTTTTTAGCTGCTTTACTTTTCTCAGCTGTTTCTGAAATCAGGGGACTGTGCTCCCCCATGCAGCTGCGATGACGATCCAGAACACGGGGGAGTCTCACCTTCACAGGTCATCATTGGTCCAGGCTCAAATCCCTCAACACAGGTGCATTCAAAACCTCCTACCACATTTCTGCAAGTTCCATTTCCACAAGGATTTCCAACAGCACATTCATCGGTATCTGTGAGCAGTTAAATCAAGGCAGGAATAGAGGGTTACACTCAACCAGAAAGTAAAAAAACTTATGGTTTTTTATATCTGCCAGTTTAAAATCCAAGAACTCACTTAGGTTAGTGAATTATCTATCGAGTCCCACCAAAATTTGGGACTGGCAGAGGTTATCTGACCCAAGCCCCCTCTCAGCGCAGAAGGAACTTGGAGCAGCTTGCTGAGGCCCTGCCCAATTGGCTTTTGATATAGATATCCCACAGTATTAGATTATATCCCCACTGTTCCTTAATTAGGAACTTGGGGATTCAAACGATGCTTTAAAATGGAAGATGAAACAGCTAAACTTACCCACACACTGAGCTCCCTCCAGGATGTAACCATATGGACATTCACAGCGGAAAGACCCATCTGTGTTGATACACTGCCCAAATTTACAGTTATCTGGATCACGGCACTCATCCACATCTTGACCAGAAATACAGAGAACACATTTAGTGCACTTAGACTTAGACCCCTCTCAAAGAGCAAGTTCTGTTATGGCAGAAAATATTCCTGAGCTCACAACAAAGAATACTAATCTTATTTGTAATTTGATTTGCTGGGATAAGGCACACAATCCAACTTGCAGGTCAGCTTTCAGAAAGCAAAACAGGAACTGATTTCAAATGCAAGATAAAATACCTCCCTGAGCAGGGCCACAGAGAGAAGAGGAGATATCAAAAACAGTTGCCAACCAGCTTCCCTTAAATGCAAAACTTTAGCCAATACAACTGAAGTGCTGTTTGTCTTGGGAGAGAATATAATGCACTGAGGGGATCAGGGAAGTAACTTCCCTAATCTGGTAGTGTTTGCACTACTGCAGAATTAAAAGCTTTCACTGTAAATAACCTACACATATTCTACATGAAAGAGCCAGAATATGATATGGCCCATTTGTTAGATCACACACAACTTTCCTAGAAAGTCAGCTCAGTCTAAATTAAAAAGCAAAATGTGCTGCTCTAAAACAGGATTACTTTCCGATATATGAGAGACTCATGTTTGAATTTATCTGTACATATATCTGTATAAATAATTGAAAATAATGTCTACACATTTCTAAATTCATGGCTTTAGAAAATACTTGCAGAGGTGTTTTTTCAGTTGGGAGGGAGGATAGCTATGGGTAGCAAATGGCATACTAATGGGTAACATTTCAGTCACTTACCCAGCCTTGCATCACCAGGTCCAACAAGGATGCCAATTCCAAATGGACAAATCTGCCGGAATGCCTCTGTAAAAAACAATCAAGCAAACAAACAAGCAAACAAGAGAGTCAAATTAAATCCTGCCTTGGCAATCAACAATACCACAAGCTAGAGAACCACTAGCAGTGATTCATATCCTTCCAGTCAGATACTGGCAGCAATCCTCACTATTTTAATGCACTTAAATGTGTTTTATATGCGTCCATGTCCATGTACTCATGCTCAGATTCAGAACTATAATATCTAAAACTAAAATCTAATGTAGTCTTACCCATATGTAAAGTAAGCAGGCTGTGTGCTTGAGTTAGCTCGCCTGCATTCAGATGTCATACGGAGGAGACCACGTCAAAGACAACCACCAAGTAGCTAAACTCCACTGCCCAAGACATGCTAAAACATAAATTTCTTAGCCTCAGATATCTAGAAGCCTTTTCTTTTTTAAAGGATGGGAAAAAATAGCCATGGTCTCATATCTTGAGAGCAGTTTGGATTGGGAAAAATATATGAAATGACCCATCAAGGAAATGCTGTGAATTATACCACGCTTTTCCAACGGACCTTGGCTCAAACACTCCAGGGGCAACTCAATGAGACATGCACAGAGACTAAGTCTTGATGAAATACTGCAACTGGTGCAACCTGTATCTCCCTCTTTTTTTCCCTTGGCTTTGGTGAGGATTGTGTGCAAAACATCTTATGTGACTTATTAATGAACTGTATTAACGTACTGATGAAATCCATGTGTCATTATAAATTAAACTGTCCCATGATGGTACAAAGTCCCGTTGACTTTTTTTAATGCCTTGTTAATCATGGTTTCACAAAGGATAGTAAAAAGGAAAGTGTTTAGCACAATTTGGGGTAAGGAGTCTTTTTCATTAGAGCCTCAGATAGGCCATTTCTTTTTGCAGGTCCTTCACAATGATGACCCTGAGATTTTTTTTCCTTTTTTTTTTTTTTAAAGCAATAAAATATGGCCAGAAAATGTGACATGGTGACTGGTATGTGAACTGGTATGTAGTTCTAGTTCTACCGTTCTCAAAATAACCAGAGATGTGTTACGGTGTCACCTCCTGCACTTCCTTACAATTACATGAATTCCATTCCTCCGGCAGGTTTGCACACTCAGAGCCTACCAAAGAACTAACACTTTCCTCCACTTTTAGTATTTATCACTATACTGTCCACTCTAACCATGCTGACAAATCTATAGTGCAAACACAGAATATATATTGCTGGAGAGATAAAGTGCAGAGGCATCTACAGAGACCACCGGCAATCATTATTGTTAAGCACCTCTGGAAAAAATATTTTCCCTAATTATTTTTTTCTAAGAATCTTTCAGTTCTGAGAGATTATCATGACACCAAGGTAAAGTATTTAATAACTCACCATCTGCCTCCTCTGGGCAGAGTTCACATGGATCACCCCATCCCTGTCCCTTCAAGGCACAACAACATTCTTGCTTGGAGTGGTTTTGGGACTTGGGCACAGAACATTTTCCATCCTCAAACTTGGTAAAGCAATAACTCATTCTCAGATCTGCATAAACACAAACGTATTATTATATACACTTAGATTTTGTTACAATTTTTACTTTTAGGAGTTATTGAAAATTTATAGGGAAAAAAAAGACAACAACAAAACACTCAACTCTCATTTGAGGCTATCAGGAAGGATCATTATGAGCTCTGATTAGAGAGGAATGAAAAGGAAGATAAGTTCTCTATCCTGGTGAAGGAAAGTTGTGGGATAGAACTGCCTTTTTCAGGCAGGGTAAAGGAGGAAGAGTTTTCCTCCACTGTCTGGCATTTCCTCCATTTGCTTCCTCCTCTTTATAAAGGCTGAACATTGGTTTAATTTATTTTTATTTTTTTTTTAATTTACTTTTTAAGAATTGCTTGAGTCAAGAGATTTGAATCAATTTGTAGCAATGATATTGTGTAGAATTCAAGTGACAGACGCTGTTTCCAATAGGCCTTCCCTTCCTCATCCTCTCCTGACATATACACAAACCAAGACATCTGGCCCTGTGGCACTACATTTTACTCCTTTAAGCCGGGTAACTAAGATGCTGGAGCAGAGCTGAGATCACAGACCACAGGCATCCAGCAGGCAGGGAGCTGGCAGCTCCCTGGCTTGGCAGGCAGACAGCATCAGGGCAGCTGCTCATCCAGTTTTCTGGCTGTAGCATCAATGCTGGGCAATGTTCAGACTTCATAAAAGTTCTGGGTAATGGGAAACTTTACACAAAAGTTTATTTGGCTTGAGAAACTCAAAAACCCACTCTTTAAGGGATGGGGAGAAACATATTTCTCTAAGTTCACAAACATGTATTTTCTGCTGACATTATGCATAAAACAGGAACTCCTTATAAAGAATAACATCTCTTTAAGGGGGTGGTGGGGGGGGGTGGATGGGAGGAGGGTTTTTCCTCACTTGGGGAGAACAGTATCACCCGTACATTGCACCCATTTGCAATTTATACAAACTACAAGAGCACAGCTAAAACAGCCCTGCTACTTTCACAGAATTGAGGCAAGTAGCTGTGCCAAACTGCATGGTGGTTTGGAGACTTGGATGAACGTTTCTGCAGGTTGGATTCATTTTACCAAAACCACAGTTTCATTTAGCCCACTGTGAAGTGAAGAACTCACTATGGTGTCAACAAGTATCACTGTTCTGTGCCAAGTATAACTACAGAGGTCCTCATAAAGGTCTTACTCATCAGTGGTTCCCACTGTGCACACTGTATATAGATATTTAATGATATATCTACTTAATCATTTCCAAAGTCTTTAAAATAACTCTCTCCCTAACTTGCTATGCTTATTCTCAACCCACAGAATAAACCAACCTGCAGCTTTTCATTAGCAGATGTTCAGCTTTTAGCATCTGATAACTGTCTCAGTGCCCCCGCTTGGGCTCTGAACAGCGTATGCCGCATTTCGGAAGCCACAAAAGCACTTCAGCCTTTTCTAAGCAAATTGGTTCTTATCATCCACACGACTTTGTTTTTATCACTGGTCTCTTTTTCCACGGACATATTTGTGGAGAGTAATAGCATATAGCAAGTATTACAGAGAATTTGGTAAGTGCCAAGAGCCTTATTCCTGGAAGTGGTGCTTGTAGCACTGCATTGCAGCAGAACCTCTCTGTGTTCATACTCCACTTTGTCCCCACTCCCTCAACCCTGCCTTTTTTTGCCCTAATGTTTTCTTTAATGAAAACAAATGTTAGGGCCTGACAACACCTGGCCTCAAGCACAGAATTATCACATTCTGCTTATGAGAAACACTGAGTCTAGAGTACCTTTGTTACAGGTTGCTAATAAGGTTTTTATAAAACAGAAAAAAAATCCCCAAAAGGTCAGAAATTCATGGGAGTGAATTTACCTTGGCATCGTCTCCCCGTGGAAGATATCACAAAACCCTCTGGACACAGACATTTGAAACTGCCTGGAGTGTTGCTGCATGTGCCCAGTGCACAAATTTCTGGCTGTTCCACACACTCATCAATGTCTATAAGAAAAGTAATTCAAGAAATGAGAAATTAAAATGTCTATAGCGGCAGCTGTACAATGTAAAATGTGTAACTACATCACCTCTGAAATCTAGCAGATTTTAAAAAAAGTCAATAGAAGAACAGATAGACAGATGGACAAGAAATCCTTGTGAAATTGAGGGCTAGTTTTCATGCAGTGGGTGCAACTCACTATCGCACCATCAGCCAAACTGCCTGAGATCAGATCTCCCTTGGGATCAGATCAGGCAGCTCTGGGGTTCAAACAAAGAGAGATTTTTGTCTGAGAATAAGTGACTTGCACAGACACACTCTACAGTTCAGAACTGTACAGGGCACAAGAGTGTAATGCCCGTGTTTAGATGCAGAGGAGAGTGGCAATAACTGTGAGTGCCTAGGAAAACAGACAGAAAAAGACTATAAACACACCTTCACATTTGTCATTTTGCAGGACATATCCAGGAGGACAAATGCATCTGAAAGATCCATCCAAGTTCTGACATGTGCCTGGAGAGCATTTTCCAGGCTCCAATACACACTCATTGATATCTGAAAGAGGAGAAAGCAACAGTATTATCCCAAATCAATTATCTCAATAAACCTGCTGCTTTAATTTGACTCCTACCAAACTAACAGTGGAACTTTTCAGGAGTAGGGGAGGATTCCTCTGGCTCTTGAGTCTTTGGCAAGAGACTCATCCATGATCTAGCTAATATTAAAGGAAAGAGAAAAGACTTCTCAGTCTAGGCAAGCAGTACATTCTCACAGAGCAGAAAAGGGCTAACAGAACAACTGCAGCTGATGGAGGGCAGAAACCAAGAAGTGCAAAACACCAAAGGCTTTTTTGCTTGCTTTTCTGTTCAACAGTCAAATCTACAAAAAAAAAAATCTTCTGATAGATACGGTGATGATAGCCTGAGAATTTTTTTCTGATATCTTCATTGTTTTACTCAAGAATCAAAATTTGCTGCAATTTTTTTACCATAAGCCAAAACACTCACCAATACAAGTCCTTCCATCCAGAGCCACCTCGTAGCCATCATTGCACAGACACTGGAAGGACCCTATTGTGTTCACACACTGACCATTCCTGCAGAGATTTCCATTTCCACTTGCACATTCGTCCACATCTAAGAAAAATATATTGAAAGATGCATGAAAAACACCTGCAACAAGTAATACTGGGTAGATGAGAGTTCTGTTCAAACCGTATCAGCAAAGAAACTGATAATATCATCAGCCATTCCTTAGTTCAAAAGGAAATGAAGAAAAAATACCACTATTTTTCTGTTATAAAATTTCCATCAAATAGCAAGATTAAAGAGAAAAAAAGGGGGGGGGGATTTCACATGCAAATACTCTTAGTTACAGAAAGTGAGGACTGTCTCATCACAGACACCCTTAATGAAGCGATGAACTTTTTTTGTCTCTAATCCACAGACCATGCAAGACAGGACCCATATTTAGTGGAGAAGATGGCACTAATGCTGATTCCATTAGAAACAGAAAAGCTTAGAAACACTAACTGCTCTCAGCACTCCTTACCTATGCAGTCATTGTTGTGTGAGAGGATGAACCCCAAATTGCAGCGGCAGTTGAAAGAGCCAATGGTGTTTCTGCAGGTTCCATTGCCACATGCATCTCTTTCACATTCATTAATATCTACAAAAAAGAAGAAATAGCACCAGTAATTTTAATCATTGATGGGGAATGCAAGACCTTACCAACTACCCCACGGGCAACAGAAAGAATCTACTGGCAATAGAGCAAACAGAAGGGAAAAAGAATAATTGTTGTGCCACTCCAAAAGAGGAATTTACACGAGTTTATACATTTGACAGTAACATCTGAAAAAGATAATCAAAGGTCCCAAAGTCATCTATCTTACTAGACCTCCAATCTCATTCTTCCCAAGGGAAGTCGAAGCAATTATGGATCATGAATGGCCTGAAATCTCCTCATCTTATGCAGCCAAGGAGTTAAATATAAATGTTCAGTCTTTATTAAAGATGACTTTTCTTCTGAAAAGGGCAATTCGCTGGCAGGGAATCTACCTTTCACTTACTCTGTTAACAAGTAAGCTGTATGCAACTATTGCATTGCAATATTAATTTATCAGATTTCCTGCTCAAAAGAATAAATGAGACAAAATAGGAGAATTCTAAGAATGGATCGTTTAAAAACATATCTATATATAAGCTATTCATTATATAGGATATGTATTTAAAACGTTTGCTCTTCTTGAACATGATGTTCTTCATTTGTTGTCAGCTTCATCTCTAATTGCCAGCTATGGTGTTTTTGTCTGGTGGTAAATAGACTACAACAAATTCTTGTAATGCAACTTCTTACAACAGAGAGAATAGGTTTCCTTTAAGACAGTCATTAAGCATAAGCATAGCTTAATTTGATATACTTGCCTATACACATTGTTCTGTCATCGTTGGTTTTGAATCCATTGTGACAAATGCAGTAGAAACTTCCAACAGTGTCAATACACTGCCCATGGCTACAGATATTGGGAATTTCTTGACACTCATTCCGATCTGAAAAGAAAAAGGCACATGGAAGGTTAAGCCTTCTAAACTACAGAGCTAGAAAGATTTAATAGCAGCAATAACGCTAGTTAGAATCCAGTCTTCATTTAAAATAGCAGTTTATTAATAAAATGCATTACTAAGTACATCTCAGCAAATGGGCTATTTGCTTCTAAATTATTTTTTCAGGGTGTGTAGAGATGAGAAAAACATCTTGTATGAAAATTTTGTTTACCGATCACAGCTTTGTGCTGGAGGGAAAGCACATCACCGTAGCTTTGGAAAGCAGAATTGAAGACCTGCAGTGTGTGGGGAGCTTTCTGAGAGCTCTACACTGTCTTTACAGCAGCTATGAAAGCTGCACATGGAGTAGAGTTTATACCTCCTAATGAAGCAATTACTACCATCGTGCTGTCTTGTAATAGCTGGGCATCTATTACACTAATTCCACAGCTGGCTGCTTGCTGCTACTCATTATGAAAGCTGCCAGCTAGAGTTCAGGGTTTTATCATTAGAAAGTAAAACAAAACTTCAAAGAACAGAATGTTTCCCATTTAGTGCATTTCTCTGCAAAACCTAAAGCAGGAACATGAATCAAATGAGATCACTTTGTTGATTGCTTCATCAACAAGATTTGATTTGTTTCCTGGTGCTTTTTTTTCTGCAGCTCCAAAACAGAAGAATTGAGGTTTTACTACAGGGTTTTATTAGAATCTATTAGATTTTAATGTACAGAAATTCTCTTTTATATGCAATCTAACCAAAGGAGATGCGCCCTTTTGCCAAGCTGTTCTCCATTCACCAGAAAAGTAAAGCTCTTTTTTTAAAGCAAAGAAATACAAGTATTAAATCTCCTTTTCCTGTCTCTGCACTGCTTCTTCTCTAAGTTCCACTCAGCACACTGATAATCCCAATACGCCCCTATTGTCAGCATCACTCTTATCACTCTTTGGTGCACTGAATTATCAGAATTGTTTAAAAACTGGGAAGCAGATCCTTTCTGCTGATCCAATCCTGCAAGGTACTGAGCACTCTTTGCTTTCAGTAGAATGGTTGGATATTTCCTTCCTTTGCAGGATCAAGTACTTTATCAACTATTTTTGTTTTGACTCTAATTGTTTAACTTTATTTTCACTAAACATAAAATAAGAGCAAAATACAGGGAAGTATCACTGTGTGTGCCAATTCACATCGGGTATTGTAACCCATATCAGAACCTTCCCTGGCTTTCCTGTACCACTGTAATAAAGCCATAAAACAAAGATTACATTAGGAACATATTGAATATTTACATGTACTGCTGTATAGCTTAACAAAACAAAGTTGTAGTTCTCAGAGTAGTGTTCTGCTTGTCCCTACACCCTTTTCCCGTGGGGGTCTCACCAAACAATGAGAAACTGTACTGCAGGGAAAAATGCACTTCCTAAAACTCAAGTACTCAGAAGCAAAAACCTGAGGAAAATGTTACCAATTTCCTTTGTAATTATTATTTTGTTCAGAAACATATATGGTATTAATGGCTGTTGGCTCAGAGCACTTTTCTAAAATCTCTGTGTTTCTTCAAGTAATCAAGATAACATGAATGCCTCTCTGGGCTAAGATATTAAAGAAAGAGCAAATAGATTAGAGTCCCACTTAGCGAATATACAAAAATAATGTTCAGGGTCCTGTTTAAATATATAGAAAAGTTAGGAAGTTTAACAATAAGTTTTAGCATTAGTTATTGCATGTGGCCTGGCAGATAAGCCAATCTTATCAGTAGAATACTCCTGTGAGCATTGATTTTTAAGTGAAAATATAAGTGGCAAATAAAGTTTCAGAACACGTTTAGCAAATTACAATAAAAATCAAAGAATTTAGGCAAAGAAGGGGGAAAACCACATGTGTAACTGAGCTTTCAGTGTCAGAAAGCAGTTAGTCTTGAGGCAGTGTATAGTCTTGGTCTTCCCTCCCCAGACTTACTATGGGTTAGAGAAAAACCTTTTGAGGTTAATGGAATAAAGCGGAAGATAAACACCTACTCAAGTGACTAATCACATCAGCCTTTGCAGAAAGGATCCATTAGTCTTCTGGGACATTAAGCAGAATGTTTGTGGGTTCTTCTAAAAGGTGCTAAGCCCAGAAAAATCATCTGGTGCACTACAACCTTTTTTTTTTTTTTTTAGACTTCTCTTAGAAGCTACTCTTTTGTGCAGATTTTCACAAAGACAAACCAGAAATACTCACCAGTACAGCGGCCAGTTGATGTGAACCTGTAGCCAGGTTTACAATCACAACGGTAGCTACCAGCTGTGTTGACACATTCTGCATTCTGTTGACACACTGGTCCATTCTGGCATTCATCAATATCTATTAATACAAAAATACATTTTATTGTTAGAGTAAGCCGACATTAGAGAGCAACACTTCTTTGGTTTTATGTATTCTCTTATCCAAATAAAAGTACATCCTTTTAATTCATAAAAATAAATATACTGATGAAATTAGATATATAGTTAGATTTGTCTGTTCTCCTGAACAGACAGAGCCCCCTAAAATGCATTCCTGTTTAGAGGTTTTATATAATAGTTTTCTGAAGACGTTGGAGTGCCCAGGAAAGTCCCTCACAATATTTCACTTGGCTAGATTTCACTCTTACACTGTGCTCAGCATAAGGAAGCTGCTGGGCCCAAACAGATCTCTCCTGGACACTACAAGGATCTCCCACTGGTTCATGGATCTGCTGGTAAGTTGTTAAGCAGTCTTGCTTATCAACTAGATGTTTTCTTTCACCTGCTCATATTCTAAGGCCCAGGTTTGCTTTCCTGTGATAGGATTCTAAGTGCTTTTGTTGTTGTGCTGGCCTAGGCTGTCTTGCAGAAAATGCTTATATTCGAATTAACTGCTGCACTGAATTACAGTAGTGGTAAGTTTGGTTCATGAGATGTCAAAAATAAAACATGAAATTCAAATGTTTAAGAGGGTTTATACTGAATACGTGCTAATGTGCATGTTTTCAATGCCTTGCTTTGCAGTATCTGCTTTGTTACTCGTCAGTAAGTCTCATAACCACACTAGAAAATGAATGCACTTCATATGACTGCCTTTAATTTCTCCATGACTCTGACTAATACAATGCCAGAACATGTTTAAATTGGCAAAAAAAAATCATGTGTTTAGGGTATTTACAGAAATCTTTGTTTTCTTGCAAAAATATTTTGGAATAATAAAATAATATTCTCATGATCTGACTCAGGAAGACTATCCTCTTCTCGGCTTTCCTGCCAAATGTGAAAAACATTGTTTCTTCGCATGACTGCTGACTCATGCTCTTTCAAGAATTTTGATGGTAGATGAAAAATCTGGTAACTAAAAAGTCTTAAATATTTAGATTTAGTCTGGTAATAGCCTTTTCCCTTGATAAGGATACCTTTAAGTACATCAGATGTGTCAGCCTTTGAACTATTAGCTGGGGAAATGCCATTTCTCTGAAAGCAAAGCACCCTACCTTCACAGATCAGCAGCTTGTCATTGTAAAAGAAACCCACTGGACACTCGCATCGGAAGCTGCCAACCATGTTGATGCAGATTCCATTTTCACACACTCCAGGAATCTCTCTGCATTCATCAATATCTGCAAGAAGAGCCATTTCAAATACTTGTAAATGATACTTCACTAAATCCCCTACAGCATTCTACAGAACCATTTCCTAACGCATTGATTCATATGAGAATAACCGAATGTATTATGTTAGCATCAGAATGTTTACAGCCAAAAAGTGTAAAGGTGTTTCCTCAAGATCTAACTCCTCACTGTAGCCAAGATACATCCTGTCACAAGGAAGGCACAGGACAGCACATTCCCTTCCCTATCTCTAGCACCCAGCCTCTTGATCAGCCTCCTCATCTTCCTTATGGTTACAGTGAACTTATGCAAAGAGCACTCCTGGCTACTATGGAGCTTTTACATAAGCATGTTGGCATGACCCAAGATCTCTGTTCTATACTGTATCCTGATGAGCTTTATATAGCTGAAGATAGCTTCGTGAGATTGTGACTGAGCAGACACTAGGGCAAATACTTCAGTGTTTCCAACCTTCTGGTGGTGAATGGCCCAATTTGCAACAGTAGCTTGGCAAAGACTTGGGGTAGTAACCGTTAAGAGCTAGTTTTTGAAACTTTGCTCCCTCAAAATGAACTGGTTTAAAACTATGTTGTGCAAATTGTTAAAAATATTTCCATCTAGTTAGGCGAATGCTGTATCACAGTAATAGCTTAATTCTGAAGCACCTGATTACTGCTATATGCTGTCTCTGAGCTTTTTACAGGGTACACTATCTGCTTCTTATTTGCATTGTTGTGTGAACAAAAACAAAAGGGAGTCCCAGAAGGGATTTATTCGGACTCTTGCCTTTGAATTTCTCATTCTCTTGCTCTTTTTGTTTTGCAATTTGTTACTCACGATTCAAATGTTACACACAAAAACATATGTGAGAAACATTCCAACTGAATAGCAAAAAGGATTTTTCTGTCAAACCAATACATAGGGGGATTGGTGTGAAATGTCAGAATAAATCTCTGCTTTAATCTGAAGGAAAGACTCCTATATCCTCTCAGAGCAAATGCCGATTGGCCTTTCTCCCAGACCTCTTATCCGTGCTATCCGTGACCTGCTCAAATATGCTTGATTACAGTTTCTTTACAGCTTTATGTTGCCTTGATCACAAGCAGCAGTGATCATCGCTGCCAGCTAGGAGGAGCTAGGCGGAAAGTTTGCAGGCTCAAATTTAAATAGAAGGCTGAGCTCATTGTGTCCTTTAGTTGTTATTCTTCCCCTAGAAAAAGTAACTGGACAGACAATCCCTCCCTTTCCCTCTAACAGAGGCAGCATAAAATTTAGTTCACAACAGCAATCACAACTCACCAACTGGTAATCCTGTATAAATGTCAATGAAAAAGCCAGGCCTCTGACTTCCACAAAGCGTGGAGAATTCATCTGCAGAAGGAAAATAATGCAGCAGTTTTAATATTTAAAATAAATAAACAAAAATTCATTGCATTCTCTGCCTAAGAAAATTCTGTTTTTCCTCTTTCAGCGCCTACAAGGCATGGCAGGCAAAGCAGGCAGGTTCTTCCCAAAGGCCTGCTATGAGATCTGCTTTGTGTATATACACAGCCTCATGACCTCATTCAAGGTCCAAAAAGTCAGCAAATAAAAAGATGTAGAGGGCTTGGGCTCACATGCTGTTTTTGCTATTCATATGCTTATCTCTGTGCAGCACAACTTTTTTTAATGCAAGTCCATATATGACTTCTAAAAACCTGAGCCACAAGGAGGAAATCATCCAAATCTTGAGCCACCTTGAACCTGAGTGTAGTGTACTAGACTGAACTCTGCAAAGCATAATCCACTGCAGAGGAGCCCTGTATATCCATACAATTAGTCCAGAAATACCCACATCTGATATTTGCACACCTACCACAGATCACTCTCAGAAGAGACTGAGGTACCTCTGTAATCCCACAGGCACTAGAAAAGCCCTTTGAGGCAATCAACAGTCCAACAGCACAACCATTTCAGGCCAAGGGCTGGAGAGCACATGGCAACTCTAGTCAGTAGGCCATACACACTGCTCTAGCGTTACTTTATACCCTATTCTGGAGCTATGCCAAGCAAAGCTCCATCAGTATGCCTTAGTGTTTGATCTACAAACCTTTGCTCAAGGGACAGATTAACTTAATCACAAAGTAGGCAGGGCCAAGCAGTATAAGCACAAACCGTTCCAAAAGGAAATAAACATAGGCATTCTCTTCGGTTTGGATTGATCACCTTCATGCCAAAAAGGAGTAATGAATCCCTTCATTTTACACAAGTACATAAAAGCAGAAAGGGACATAGCCTCTCTCAAACAATGCTGTAAGTGCCAGTAGCAACCATCATGTTACCCAGGCTTTCAAATAACTTTGCAATGCAAAAAACATACCAGTGCTAGGGATAGGGCACTGTTCACAAGGCTTATTCCATGCACGTCCAATGTTATAGGAACAGCAGCACATTTTCTTGGTCATATTAAAGAGCAGCTCTCCATCACAAGTCTGATTGTCAGCATAGTAATTTCTGTAGCACAGACTTCTTCTCATATCTGCAAAAATGAAGAAAAACCCAATGCACTAGCAACACTTATGAAAGATAATGTAACCATAAGGGGATGGAAGTTACCTGCTTTAACATGTATTTTTTATCTTGCTTTCAAGGAGGTGCTATAGCACTGTAAAATACTACAGAAAAGCTTGTCCCTAGAATACTAGCATAAAAGTATGAATAAGTGTTTGCAACACAAATGCTGCGTCCCCATCACAACTCTAACACTGATCACACTCCAAGGATTTGATACTGGCCTTTTGCCCAATGATGTAAAAATATGAGCTTGTTTATGGTTCCCCTTAAAAGCTGTGTATGGTTTGGGACTTCATTCTGTGAGGACTAGGCAATTTTGGTAGTTTCACATGCAGAAGCTTTTAATTGAAAAGCTGAGTGAAACTTGAATTGGGTGACAGAAAATATCATATCAAAGAAGTTTTGAAGAGGTGTTGAAATATCTGTTTTTAAAATTATCTGCCTTGGCTTATTTAATAAATAAGAAAAGAAAATTAATGAAAGAAGACACATCTTTTACATAGTTAATTCTTGCATTTAATGGAATTCAGAGGAATAATTTTGATTTGCACCAGCGAAAGCACTGCCCCAAAGCATAAAGATAAATAATAATTAGAAAAAGAAACACCATACCCATGCAGTTGTTCCCTCCATTGACTTGCATATAGTCAGGAGGACAAATGCAAGTGTAGTTTCCAACAGTATTGTAACATGTGCCAGGTCCACAGATGCCAGGGGTATCACACTCATTTACATCTAGAGGAGAAGAAAAAGGTGGTGAGTGACCAGAGTTTCTCATTGTGCTTCCAAGAATGAAACTGTCTCTGCAGTGCACAGGGCAGGAACAGGCTTGCAGAGGGGCTCCAAGGGCAGCCATGGCAGATTGGAGGCACCCAGAAGAGGAGGTCAAGGTACAGGTGGGCACAGAGAGCCCAGCTATGGTACGAAGATGGGACCTCTGATGTGTCTGAGTGGCTCCGAGTCAGCAATTTGGTTTTTGCACCCATTGCACAAAAAAAGTATTTGAGCATCTTGTCCTGAATTTCCAGTTTTTGACAAAGATCAAAGTTGTTTCTTGCGGAGTGTCCTATTTCAACAACAATAATGCTGAAACAAAAAGAAAGGGATCAATCTAGGAGCTTAAGAGTTCAAAATTATCTCATTAGCTTTTTGATTTTAAACTAGCTTTGACATACTACTAGGAAAAAATATATAGATAGCTTTCCTAATAAATAGGCAAGCATTTGTTGAGCTATGCAAGTGCAATATGGATGACGCACTTTTTCTTCTGCCTTAATTTCAGACCTGAGTCTTGCATTTCTGCAGTGCTCGGCATACCATAGGTGTCATTGACATTATTAGTGGTCTGGAAGCCAGAAGACAGTCTGGATAATACGAAAACAAGGATTAGGGAGTTTATTTAACATTTGTATCCAGCACAACCTGACAAGTGTACACAATGTGCTGAACATAAGCTATTGGCAATTTATTTTTTATTTTATTTTATTTTTAAGTACAACAAATATTTTCAATTGTACATTCAGATCAGCGGGACAGAAAATAAACAATGGATAAAAGTCATTGAAATATCAACCAGCCCAGCAAACTCAAGCAGCAAGTTTGTTTTTTACCTGATTTTGTATTAATTATTCATTAATGAACAGTTATTTTTTAGAGCTGATTAGGAAATTATATTTAATTTTTACAAGAATTTTCGAATGTTCTGTCTTCAATGAAAACGTAATCATTCTAAACAAAAAATTTGTTTAGAAGTCAATCATCTTTCACCTTTCAATGCAAGACTTCAACTTTCCACCCTTAGGATTTACATTGCTTCGTCGGCTTCTGTTTATTTTAAGAAACAGATAAATTCTACTGCATGTTGGTCTGTCATCACTTTTAGGAGAAAAAGCAGAAAAATAGTAAACATTACGTACCATCACACACTCGAGTATCTTCATTCAGATAGTACCCTGATGGACACTGACACTGGAAGCTACCAAACGTGTTGATACATTTTCCTCCTTGGCAAAGTCCAGGCAGCTCTTGACATTCATCAATATCTATTTGAATATAATCACAAATATTATTTCACTCTATGAAAAAGCAACATTCACTGAAGAATTTCATAATTCTAGGTAAGTAAAAAAAAAAAAAAATTACCCTCTAGTATAACTGTAATAGGGTTTGGTCGGAATCCTTCCCCTCCAGGGCAAAGCACCTTATATTCAGCTGAGAAAATAAATAAATAAATACATTTATGAACCTAAAATTGTGAAAACATTTTCAAGTATCTTTGAAAGCTAAGCAGATTATTTCAGATAATTTAAAACTAAAGTAGCAAAGTAACAGAGCAGCAGCATTCAGTTTTTTTCTGTAATATCAACAACTGCTATTGCATATCAAGGTAAAGTGTTAATGTAACAGCAAACTTGATGCCACAGGATGTCACAGGGGTGCCATCTTGGTCTTTTTTAAAATCCATTTTTATTCAAAAAAAAAAAACTTATTGAAAAAACAGTAAATTTTGATTAAGACTTATATGTTTCCTCAGAAATCTGCCACCAGCACATATACAGTAAATAATCACAGAAGACCTTCAGCCACCTGGATACATTTCCAACAGACACATCATAACTGTCATGAGCAGTCCAGGAAAATCGACTTACTTGAGTTCACAGCTGGGCAATGTTCACAGGGAACCCCCCAAGCTTTACCAAGGGAGCAACAACAAGAAGCCTTGGAAACACCCACTCCAATCTCATTGCTGCAGAAGGTGCCACCGTTATCTCCACGCGTTTTAACATCCAAGTAACAGTTGCCAGATCTTGTATCTGTTCAAATTGCAAATAATGTCAAACACCATACAAAATAAAACACGGGACACCACACTGTCTCAGGATGAGGAATACACTCTAACTGCTTTCATTGCTCATTGAGCAGCCTAGCAAAGCAACTTGCTTAGTCAAAGAAAACAAAACTTTTCCCCCTCAGACAGAATAGTAGGCCATCCCTCGGCTTAGTTGGACTGCTCACTGACTAGGGAACACACGCAGCATCACCAAGAGCTGTACAGTCAGGTCTTATCTCATTTTGATACATATTCTCATCCACGTTTGCATTTCCTTTCAGTTCCAGAAAGTCGTTTTCCCCTTTCCTTGATATTAACAAGCACTATGTATGAAAATATATACTGCATGTTAAAAATTTTTATTAACTTTTGATTTTGTGGGGTGTTTTTGCACCTACAAATGAGAGCCAAAAGCCAGAGAAGCACCGAGCAACCTGAACCTAACACTTACAACAGCATTTCCATGGGTCATGGAGGCTGTACCTAGCCAAGCAACACTCAGCGCTCCAAGGCTGTGGGTGGCTTTATGCCACAGCTTCATTTGCCTGCCATCTTGGGACCAGCTGGATTTTGGGGTTAAGCTTGTTGAAATTTAAAATTGTGTCATGCCTGCTCTAAATTGTGGACAGCTGTAATAAGCCCCACAGGGTTGGTCCTGGCAGCTGGTAATTGCTGAAATACTATATTACATTGAACACATTCCCACTGCACTATTACAATTTCTAAGCCAAGGGCATTGGGGTGGGAGCCCTTATGCATGACCTGTGATTTTACCCCCAAACAGTTAGCACTGCAGCCCCTTTATGCAACTTCACTTGTAAACAGCACAAGGAATGATCCCTTACCAACACATCCAACTCGGGTGGGATTCAGCTCAAAATCAGGAGGGCACTCACAGGTGTAACTACCAGCAGTGTTGACACATGTGCCACTAATGCAGGTTGTGGGATCTGCACATTCATTAACATCTGCAAGAAAAAACAACAGGTTGTAAGCAAATAGTGTAACAGTTCAAACTATCAATACATCAGGTATAGTACACTGACCATCACAAATCCATTAGTTATCAGATACTGTTGTCCAGGAACCTCTAAAAAGCACATGCACAGTTTAGAAGCTGAACACTTGTATAAGACAAATTTATCAGTTCATGTAGAAAAAAAATATTTTTATTGGAAAACCACTTAGAAGTATTCAAAAATTAAGTGAAAAATACATTACAATTTCATAATTTACCATGCATTACTGTGAACAAGAACCACAGGGCATTTCTGCCTGAGAGATAGGACAGATACAAATGTTATCCCTGCTGTACATTCCCCCTTCTCTTAATCCACTGAAATACCAAAGTTCACAAAATTCACTTCTACGAAAGTGTAGAGAAGGCCACCAGTATCCATTTGAGTTCAAGCTCTGCTGATTCTTCTCTGTGTTATACAGTGGGGAAGTATGAATTTTCCTATAAAATCACTCTGATTTGTATAGCCTTGTTAAAGAATTTCCAGGTATTTGATCATGATACTAACAGAAAATAAGAAGTGTCATGTTCAAAATTATCTTTACCTGTGCAGTTACCACCACTTCTGTCCAACTCATAACCTACTTCACAATCGCATCGGAAAAGACCAGGCAGGTTGCGACAAGTACCGTAGACACAGATGTTAGGAAGTGAACACTCATCAATATCTGATGGGAAGAAAAAAACAGGTGGAAAAAAACATGAGGCTACCATATCTTTTAAACTATATATAAAGAACTGTAGAAAGGTTCAACAAACCTGGATCTGAAAGCCAATTGCTCCTGCACACCATGTAACACTGGAGAAAAAATGGTGTGCGAGATCTACACTTGGGCCTAATCTGCAGAAAGGTGGTCTTAAGCAAAGCAAAAGTTGATGCAGAGAGGTGAATTTAACTCTCATCTTCAGATTTTTGCAAATTAAGATCTTAAGTTTGGCAGCTAACATCTGTGGCTTTTTGTCTGAATCACTGTATCTGATTCAATCCATTTTGACTGCTCTATGTGCTACATAAAGAATGACTGATTTAATACAAATAAAAGAGAGTGTATGTTTACCAAGGACCTTAAAATACTACATTTAGAGTGCACATCTGAGACATCAAGGAAAATGTTTTAGCAACAGGAGCTAGGCTCTGGATAAGCTATGTAAAGATAGCTTAAAGGTTATACTGTTTAAAGTAAATTGTTTCATGACATTATGAAACTTAACGTTTTAGTTTACACGAAGAATTCACTCTTCTAATTTATTTCTCTTTGTAAGTTTCTAAAAAAAAAAAAAAGCCATACAGAACACTTTCCAGGGCAAAAAGTCTATTTATAGTGATGTACTTACGAACTCTATCAAGTATCTGCTCCTATGAGTTAATAGTATGTCACTTGATATGGGTGCTTCTTCCTGACTAAGCTATAAAGCTGCACAAATGCTGCAATCAAATTTATAACCTCTGCACGTTCACAGCATCTTTACCATTTGATTTTTGCATAAGCAAAGCTCTAATGAAGGACTGACAACTTGCTTTCAAAACTAAACAAAGAATCCTGGATTTTTGTTTTGTGTGTAGCTTTCTAAACTTTCTACAGGGCTTCAAATATTGATTTTGAACTTCACAAACACCCTCAAAGCAGGTTTACTGCATTAGTTACCTAAGCAGAATTTTTTCAGCAGCTTTTGACTTCGAGCCAAAGCCTGCAGACATCAGTGGGAGTCCCTTCATTTATTATAACAGTGAGGATCAGGTGTCTTTCTGCATACAAGCCTCTTTCCACATATATCAAAGTAATGACTTTTTCTATTTAAGTGATATGACTAAAAGGATGAACTGGCAACAAACTGGACAAGACGAAATGGTAGTTCAAAATGCCATTTAGATTGCCAATCTGACCCACAAATAAGACGTGATGAGATACTCTCCAAAATATTTCTCTCTTTCTATAGGAGATCCCAAATAAATCCTAGTGCCCAGATGCACAAAAATGAAAAAAATATTATTGGCAATTTTCTTGGAGTTTTCAATACAACCACATTTGTAATGAACTGCACTATTTTCAAAAGTAAAACATTATTAAGGCAGAATTTGCTGTGTGTTGCTCAAAGCTTACAGAGAATTACCTTCACATGCTTTCCCATCTGTACTTGGCAAAAATCCCATATCACATTCACAGCGATATCCTCCAGGGGCATTGAGGCATTGCCCGTTTTCACAGAGGTTCAAGTTTTCTGAGCATTCGTCGAGGTCTGCAAAAGGAAGAGAAGATACAAGTTTAGTTACAGTAAACATGTTTTCCTCATCAACACTTGGTGCAGCTGAAGTACACAGTGCTCCAAGGTTTTAATTATTCCATTAGCAGTGAACACTTGCAAAAGAAACTGCAAGCTGCTTATGCATACAGCCCAACTTATGCAACAGTGTAGACTATTTTCTACACATTGAAAACACAACTGCTAATCAAAAAGAAAATCAGTGAATACAGACTGCAAATGTAGCTACAGTTAGTAACAACTGAAGGTAGCACTTGGGGTCAAATTTAAGCTCCGAGTACGTGAATTTTATTATCACTATTGTTCCTATTACAGCAAAGTCCAGAAGCAGCATTTTAAACAAGGGTTTTCTGTGCAGTTAGCAAACACATGTTTATAGGCAGTCTCCATGCCAGAGAAAATACTGACAAAAAGTGGCAGCAAGGTGAAAATAACTCGATCAAAATTAAATCGAAGGTTAACAGCTGATGAGAACAACAGCCTTGCTACTGAACTGAGCTGCCCTCCAGACAGATCCTGGCCCTTATTCTCCAGCCGATACTTTATACAACACAGAGCAGAGTCTGGCTGGCAGTGTGAGCTTGTAAAAGGCCATGACTGGAAAGCAAAGCTAGTACCCACCAGGGTCAGTGTTGCATGCTTTGGCAGGTTTACATAATGCTTGCAAGTCCAAGTTTGAGTTCTAGCTACCTCTTGAATTCAGGAGCAATAAGCACTCCAAACAATTAAAAAATAATGCAGAAACTTAGAAGTGCTTCATTTGAAAGACAGAGTTGCTAGATTCCTGCAAATCATTGTATGGGAAATGAACAGAAAGGCTTGCAGTTTGTGAAGGCTACTAAAACAGCTGAATTTGATTCAAGAGTAAATTACACAGAGAGAATTAACCAGAGCCCCAGTGCCCATTTATAAACTGGAATAACTCAAGTTCAGCCTTAAACCTGCTGAGCCAGATTCCCAGATGCCATAAAATTGCTCTGGCAGATGGAGTGCTGCTGATTTGCACCAGCTGAAAACCTGGCCCAGCAGCTGCCTATCTTATGGCCTTACTCCCAACAAGGTCACCTTCCATGTGTAGCCTCAACAGCAACACCAAAATTCTTCGTGTTATTGCAGTGTTCCTGATGGCTAAGCCCACATGAGCTAATCCATTCTTCAGAGCAGAGGGCTGAAGTGTGGGTGGAAGCACCTCTCGAGAGAGGTTTTATAATCACACTTTCAGTTCATAGGATTATTTTTCAGAAGCAACTACCAGTGTTTCACATGTCAGCACTGCATCCCGACACGGTGTTTCTGGACGAGGCAGTGAAGAGGGCAGACAGGCATAGTCACTCATGTATTTTTTAGACAATTTTACAAAGTAGTTTTAATATTTTGGTACAGTATTAATAGTATTATAGTGTGTGTATACATATAGTGTATATTATAGTATAATATAGTATTAATTTTAATACTGTTATAGTATAGTATAGGTTATAACAACTTATATTATACTAATGTGGACCGTTAACAAGTTGATTTATTAATCAGCTTTATTACACCACAAACTGTTGTATTATTGTTTGCCACCCACTCCTCCTACACTGAGCTTCAATGAGCTCAATGCTCATCAAAAACTTGCATTTTAACCAGAGCAAAAAAGTGACCATTTTAGACTAGGAAAAACAGACAATATTTTCTTTCAAGTTATGGCAATTAATGTGAAATAGAAGAACTTGGAAGACAACATATTAGAGAATAACTTTGTGAGAAGGCTTCAAGATTTTTGGGGGGAATAAATTATAGCCTAAGTGAGGTTGTAAAGGACCTCTGTAAGTCACTGGTCCAGCTCCTGCTCAAAGCAAGGCTAACTTCAAAATTAGATCGGATGGCTCACAGCCTCGGTCACCTGGTTTCTCAATACTTCTCAGGATTCAGGTTTTACATCCTCTTTGGGCACCTGCTGCAGAGACTAAACACTCTCTGAAATAGCAGCCAATATTGAGGAGCACTAGACCTACAGGTACGCAGTTTTAATCTTGTATTTGATTCACACTTTATATTCCATCTCTAAAGGAATTCTGAGCACAAAATCACAAAATATGCATTATAGACATTAATGCATTGATACTCGTGTTAAATTTGTAATATTTTTAAGTTTATCTGCCAGCTGAGTATCCAAGCACTCTTAAGAAAGCTCACCTGTACAAGTGAAGCCATCCCCAGTATAACCTTCCTTACACAGGCAGCGGTAAGAGCCCATCGTATTCTTGCAGTCAGCATGTGGGCTGCACATGTGCGTTCCATTGGAGCACTCATCCAGATCTTTCAAACAAAACAAAAAACATTACTTAAAAAAATCCATACCATTAATGCAAACTTTAAATAGCGTATAGCACACAGAAGCTCTACTTTATTAAATAATCTCCTATAATAAAACCCAAACATACATGGGGTCATCTGCCTGGAAAAGCAGGCACAGCTTATTTTCAAGCTAGCAGAGCTGCCTGACAAGGTAACTGTGAATGTGGAAGCTACAGGGTGCTCACAAGGCTAAATCATTTTCTTGAGGAGTACCAAGAGACCTCTCCCCACCTCCCAGACCCCCCATCTCAGGCACATACTCTCCCTTTCCACAGCCTAGTCCATTTCTACCTTCTCACACTATCATCACATAACGCTGATTTCACAGCATTGTAGAGAATTTGTTGTCCAACATACAATTAAACTGATCTGACAGGCATAACCACCATTTGTCATCTCAGTTTGTAGGTCTAGTATTGATTTTTCAAAACTGCTGGGACCCAGTTTTGGTCAGACCTTATAAATACATATTATTGTGCGTGTTGCTCACCTGTGCACTTGATGCCATTTCCAATCCATCCAGGACTACAGCTACATTTGAAACTTCCTGCTGTGTTTGTGCATATGGCATGTCTATCACAGTTATGGGCTCCAATTTCACACTCATTGATATCTGCAAAAACACAGATACATTTGAAGAGCTTATGGATCAAACTTTCTCCTATCCAGATAATGGATACAGGAATTTCTCAGTAAAGACAATATGAACATGAAAGCAAGTCTGCATTTATTTATAACACGGCAGTTACAAAAGAAGCAGAAGAGAAACAAAATCACAATGAAGAAAAGCAAGCATTTTACATTTACATACCTCAGACATGCCCTGGCCTACTATCTGTTTTTCTGATAGGTACATAATGCAAGACTGCCACTGCAGCTCACCCCAAAACGCTGGCAACTTTTATAATGGCAAGAGGAAACTAATCACTTACAGTTTCTCTTTTTCTTTTTTCTTTTAATTGGTGCGCTCAGAACAAGCATGAAGGCCCAGCCTTCGGGACCAGCATCCACAAGGATTCCTGCAGCAGCTGCTCAGCGTCCTGGGATGTATGTTTTCCGGGCAGTTTTGCAGTCAGGTGTGGACCAGATTTGATGACTAAGAGCTGGTGTGAGGACCTTGCCATCCTTACAACAGAGTGACACCACTATCATTTAACTGGCTTGTATCTTGAACGTATCTTACCACATCTAAGGGACAGAAGGCAACTTTCCTTTTTGCCTATCCTGAAGCCCACACTGAGGACTCGGGTTGCTCTGCAGTGCGTGGTTTGCGGAGAGATCCTGGAAGTGACTCTGCTCGCTAGGGACTCCTGGAACGCTGAGCTCCTCATCTGCCACAGTACTAGCAAGGATTTGGGTGAATATCTTTGCAAAAACCTGCAAACTCCTCCTAGATTTGTCTCCAAGCAGTTAAAGCTTGGTTCTGCTTGGCCAGAGATGGTGAAGAAGGTGGAGGTGGTTGTACCACTTTATTTAATGTGATGGCTGATAAAAGCCAAGCTTATCAGGCATGCAATTTAAGAACTTAGGAAACCTAAACACAGTGGAAAAAACTCATCAGCCTAGAAGATAACAGGCAGCAAGTAATCCGGTCTTCAGCATAAGCACTCTTGCCAACATTTGTAATTTTCACCTTATTTTGATTCTCAAACAATGTCAAAATGTTTGGACAGGGGAAAAGAAAAAAAACAAAAAAAAACTTGAACGCCACCTTTCTGTTATTAATGCTTCACATAAGCACTTGAAGAATATATAAATGGACAAGGATTTCATAACTTACTAGTGGTAACTAAAACAAAACCTGCAGGATTTATCTTACACAGCTGAGCTGTGGATTTTACGGTGCCTTCTGTAACGCAGCTCTCTCTAAATGTGCTTTGGTTTTACTTCCAGGAAGGATGTAAACTATCTAGAATTCACATCAAACCACTCAGTATTTCTGTCACCTTTCTCAGCCCTCCCTGAGCTTCCCTCAGTCTTTGCTGTTATATTAGGGCAAGGGACAGGAGTGACGGAGGGAAATGCCCAGGTAACAGTCCAGCTGTTTCCTTCGTGACCCTTCCCTAGGCCCCTTTTTAGGCATAAGGCCATATACATACATGCCCTGTATATTTTGTCGCTTCACAAAGACAGCATGCAACCCTGAGAAGCAGATAACATACATCTGTCACCCTCAAATAAAGTTCTCAAATTCAGTTACTGCTCAAACACACTGGTGTTTTTTTTTTTTTTTCTTTTTTTTTAAGTCTCTGCAGTGCAATTGCATCCAATCTTACTTTTCTGGTTTTCTTTCTAAACGAGACATGACTCTGAATCAGAAGTCCAGACATGAATATTTCCATAATTTTAATGCTAAAGTCTAGATACGATCTAAATCTGGCAGCTGGAATCTACTATTAATAATGCAGGCTGCACCACCAATCCCCCAAACATGCAAATGGACACTTCCTTTTTAAAACTTAAAAAAAGGGGTCAAGAGCAGATAATCTCAGTGTATATTTGCCTTTAGCATATGCAGTAACTCTTAAGCCGATTACATGACCCTAAACAGGAAACTAGTGTCTGTTAAAAATCTTAAGGGTGGTCAGAAAAAAACTCATTTTGGCTTGGGTGGAAGAGAAAGACTAGAAGGAATTTCTGGAGGTCAGTCACAGTATACATTGACATAAAACGCCCAGGCAAACATTGTATATTTTAAACTTTGCATGCTTTTAGAAAACAAACTCTTAAACTACTGCTAACATTAAGTTTGCGGTGTGTTTGCTTATTTGGTGCTTTGAAACCTTCAAACAGCCGCATGCTTCCTTAGACCGTCTGGAGCACAACAAAGCAACACAAAGCCATCATCAGCTCAGATACCTTTTGCCAAGAATTCTAGCCACCAGCAAACACAAACAGAAACTTGCATGCAGCAGCTACGCGCAGTGAGGTCACATGCAGACCAAGTTCTCAGGCACTCCTGAAAACAACTCTCAGCTCTACGCGAGCGTAGCCCGGCTCGCAGTGCCCCCGCCGATGCCGCTGGGAGAGGAGCATCGCGGGGACAGAGGAGCCGCGTGTTCTCACGGCGTGCGGGCCGAGCGCGTCCCCCGCGGCGGCCGCCTGTGCCTCCCGCTGGCGCGCGCCGTGAGAGCCCCAGCTCCTCTGCGGGATGAACGCTGCGAGCACAAATCTGTGTCAGAGCAGGGGTATTTAGAACGGGATCAACTTTCTCGGATATCATCCACCAAAATACCATTCCACTTGCTTTGAACAAAATCCTGAAATCCTTTGCAGCTTTTATACGGAGAAAAAAAGAAATCAATAGATTTCAGTGCTTTTTGCCTGGGTAGAGATCAAGAAGGGAATGCAAAATGTGTTTCCTAATACCATCTATGCTTACAGGGATGTTGCAGGGCTTACTCCACTGCTGCATGTGAAGTGCTTTCAGATACCCTGATGAAAGCTGATTGAGGCATATAAAACACCATCACCAGCTTCAACCCATACTTTACTTATTTTCAAAGCTATCTGCACTTAACTCAGATTCTGTTTTGCTATAATCCCTATTCTCTCCTTTCATCATATAGCTGAGTTATAAGCCTAAATTTATTACATTGCAATTATTTCCAAGGCAAAAGAAATCTCAGACCAAACACGGTCCTGCGTAAACGGGGCAGTGAAATCAGGGGAATTTATGCCTGCTTAAACTGGAGCTTAATACGGATTTATGTTGCCATAAGTATTGAATTATGACTTCACAGAAAGAAACAAAAAGGAGAAGCTGAGCTCTGCAGGGAAATTAATTCAACATAAATATCTTTAAAAAGAGCAAGAGTCCAGACTGTGCTGTCTGCATGGCAGTACAAATGGTACTGCTGCTTCAAACAGCTCTCTCTGTTGCCACGCAGTGGCTTGAGCAGCCCAAGTAAAGGTATCGCGACGCAGAGCGCACGCAGGATGACGCCGCCACACAAACCAGGGTTTCGCACCACAACGGCCTATTCCCATTGACTTTGGGGGGATTTTCATTAAAGAGCAAAGGAGTGAGTCACTGATTTATATCAATCTTCCCCCTTCTGCCTCAACTATGAGGCTGTGACAAGCCAAGGAAAATAAAGACATTCCAGTGTGAGACTGACACTGCATCCTCAGCTGGTTGCATGGTGCCCCAGTCCTGCTGCACACATGTTCTCAGCTCTGTAATTGCACAATTCCCATTAATACTAAGGGAGTTGTCTGCCTCCAACAGATGAGAATACGCGTGATAAATAATATGCAGATCTGACATCATGACAATTCCAAGCGCTATGGGAAAAAAACTGTCAGTCACCACAGCTTCTTGGCTCCTTCTGTTCTCTTCTCTGGACAAACACTTTTTTCTCTCAAGCCTTTGGCAATTAACAAAGCATCTCTCACATTAACCACAAAGGTACAAATTTTTAGAGCTGTGATGTGCAGCAAAGACAGGTACTTTATATACACCTATGAGGGTGGCACTGTGCCTGCACAGCGGGCAACCGGATAGAAGAAATACCAGGATCTGCAGAGGGAATCCCCACGCAGTCTGTAGGCATGTCATTAAAAATCAACCAGAGAACAGCACAGGGATAAGTCACTGTATCTTTGCCTACACTGTGAGAACATCCAAATCATTCCCCTGCATTTGAGCAGAAAGAGTGAACAATAGCCCAAAAAAATTCACGCATTCAGCACATGCCATGGAGGCCTCAGGGTACTCTCTGTACTACTATTTGCTATTAAGTTCCACTGGGGCTTGGATAGCCCATAAGGATGCTAGTCAGGGTGTGAATTTAACTCAGGCTGCCTCTAAATCACTACTCCTGGTCAGGAATGATGCAAATCCGCTCAGCATTTGCCATTTTGTTAAAGTTTGTTTGGGTGTGTTCTGCATTATCTGTGAGTTCTGTCAGCTGGAGGAGCTGCTGGCATTTCGAGGCTGTGCCTGGTTCCCTCAGGGCTGGTCACCTGCTGCAAATCCCACGGTGTTTACTTCTCTCAGTCACTCCAGGGAAGTACAAGCAAACAACAGGAGGAAATGTTTCATAGAAGGGAGAAGGCTGAACTTCAACTTAGTGCTCATCCAGATAGAAAAATATGTGGAAAGATTCTCTTATTCTGAGTTCCATATCTGTAAAATTGTTTTCTCTTTTGCACTCATGCTTGGATTTTATTCACCATACTACACTGGAAGCGTATCTCAGAGTTTCACATGGGGCAAACATCAATTCTTTGCCTGATATCCATGCTTACAGCATCGGCCTGGGGCGCAGCATGTTATTGCTGGACAGATGCCTACTCGCAAGGCGCTCCTTCTGTAATACCCCCTTTTGGCAGGCAGCATCTTAATGTTACTATCTTTTGGTATTTGGCCTGAGAGAGCCAGCTCCCAATTTCATAAGGGGAAATATATTTGTTGCACTGATACCAGAACTCTCTCGTGCCCTCAGACTGAGGCACAGTGTATTATTAATGGCCAGAAGCCAAAGGCAGTGGGGAGAGAGGCAAGCTTTGAAACAAGGTCCGTCGTGCAAACCTCAAAATTCTGGGTGTACATGACACGGCCCAGCTCGTCCTCCTGCCGCACCAGCCTCCTTCCCAATCCTTCTGCTTCCAGCCATGTGAGTACTTAGCAATGAGCACTCACTATTCCCCTCTCTACAATCACCACCATTATGGGGGCAGCATTTTGGTCTTTGACCCCATGGCCCCAGCAGGGCCCCCGCAGGACACCTTGCATCAGCTCCCTGAGGCACTGGGAAGAAGCCCAGCTGACTTTGGGAACAGATCTATTTTTGATACAATGAAAACGAAGCAACTTCTGCCCCAAAGTTCACCTCACATCCAACAGGAATGATCCAGGAGGGCTGCACGCACAGCGCTAACTGGCAAGGATGCATGGGGAAGGTCAGAGCAGAATTTGTTCCTCTGCAAAAACATTAGAGCTAGTAAAGCTATGGCTCTGTGTCAGCAGTGAAATATTGCAAATTTACAGGCAATACTCCAGAGTGGTGATGAATCACAATACACAAATGCAAGTGCCAATAGAGGATTTTGTTTCTGCACTAATACGTCTATACTTTATTGACAGAAAAAGCAGAAACAACATTTATCATAAAGCTGGGCAATCTGGAACTAGGATAGGGGAAAACACTGCAATCTTTTCTCTAGTGGCTACATGCCATTGCCTGCATACAAAAGTCTAAAATGAACTGCCCTCAGTCAGTCCTGCAGAAGTTTACTCTGTGAATGGAAATTAAACCATTTGTAGAAAGTTGCCTAGGAAACCTGCATCTACAATGTGTATTTTTGCATAAAGCATTTTTAAAATTTATTTTTGTTACTAAATTCTATCCACATTCTTACAGAGAACCAGGGTGGGGGGAAACTAACATCTGTGTGGGATGGGAATGCAAGTCAGTGGGTGGATTCTGAATACTGTTAAATGATTGGGGAAAAAAAAAAACATGTTTATTTGTTAAAATGGAAACAATCAGTAATGACAACGGAGCTGAAATATTTAGACAAAACTGTAATGGAACCCAGAGGACGTTATTTAGTTGTTCTCATGGAACAGAGAACCTCCCATTCAAAGCGTTGTAGACATTTTTGTAATATTTTTTCTATCACGAGCTTCTAAAACCAGTGGATGTTTTTGATCTGTAGGACAGGAATTGCACCCTAGGATCAAGGTGCTATTGGTAGGGCCCCTTCAGAAGAACAGGGCTGAAGGATGCTCTCATGGGTCTCCATTACCTGGGCCTGGGAACTTTGGCTGTGGCAGTAAGGCTGGGCAAAAATGAGGCAGGAATTCAAATGACCAGTAGGTCATATGTTTTTAAAATCCAGAATGCAACAATCTGCAAACTGCAGCCACAGTGGAAACTCCATCTTATACTTGGGTGCCACACAGATTCTTCAGCATGAAACCAAGCTATGAAGCCTTTGCTCTGCTCCCTTCCTTTTCTGAAGAGTTGCTTAAAGCCAAATGATTTTGGTAATTTGAGTGTGGCCCCATTTCAGCTGCTTCAGCACAACTGAAACTTGACCTTTTTATTTTGAACTACCAGCTCTTTTCAAATAGCACTCTCCTCTACAGCATTTGCTGTGACTAAGATGTGTCCTGGCGGTTTTAGGAGCAACTGTGGCCTCTGGTGAGCGTCATCCTCTCTGTGACACCTGCATATAGGCAGGAAGAGCAGAAGCTGGGCTGAGTACAAGACAACGATGGTGGCGGGAAGAGCACACAAGGCAGGCAGTGCCTGTCCTCAGGACTGGGTTGGACTTCATAAGGCAATAAGGAGGGAGAAATGCTGCCAGAATGGTGGCTATTTCCAGACACTTTCCCAGAACCATACCTCCAATTCCATCTTTGTCTCCAAGTCTTTTTTATTTTTTTAACCTGTTGTCTTGTAGTAATTGCTTCACATTTCTTGACTATCACTTATTACACTGAGTGGGATAGTTGTGCCATGTGTAACTGACCAGCACAAGGGATTACAGGTCTAGAGAACATAAGATAGCACAGAAACAAGGCACATTGAAATGTTGGTCTACAGGGTACAGTTAGGACATTCTTGGATTCAGATCACTTCATATGGAAGTCAGAGGCAGCCGTTACTACGCACAGCCATTCGTCCAAGGTCCAATACACAAAGTACAACTTCAGCTCACAAATTGTTCTTACAAGAACTAAAAAAACAGCTTCATATATCTGAAGTACTTACAAAAATATATTAATAACTCTGTACACTAAGGGCAGGCTACGAATTAAACTGTCTCAAAAATATTGCCAAAAATGAGTTTACCCTAAGCCTACATTAAAAATTATATTAAACATATGTTTGTAGTCATACTTTGGGCAAAAACTGAATCTCTCAACACCTTGGCTAGAGACACCAGCACAAGGATTATTAATGTCATGCCCTCTGAGCCCATATATTTGAACCTTATTTCTGCTAACCGTCAGTACATGAAGTAATGCAAATTCTGATTTTGCTGAAATATGTCAATATAATGTAGTTTGGTAGTTGTACTGTTGCCACTTTGCAAAAATTGGAAATACACTTTAGCACATATTGCAAGACATTTGTATTTGCCAAAACAACAGTTGGAACAGAGACCTGTTATTTGCATGCACAGTGTACCACTAACTTATCCAAATCCTTCGTGATCCTCAGTAGTCTATCAAGTTACAGCAAACTTGTTCTGTTCTCTTAGATCAACAACAATAAGATAATAAGCCAAATTTTGCTTCCTATCAACATCATGTTCAATAGGAGCAGCAGCAGGCTCAACACCATAGCACAGAAGTTCAGCAGAACAGTGCAACACAACTTTTGATAAGAAATATAAATATTTAACACACAAAAAAGTCAAAAGAAGCACAGTGAGAGGAAGTTTTGAATGCTAGGGAAAAGGACAGGTAGAAGCACAAGTTTAACAAAGGGTTGATTATTAAAGCATACCTGTGCAACCGGTAGTGCCTTTCTTGCCTGAATATCCCATATCACAATGACAGATAAAAGAGCCTTTTGTATTCTCACAGGTTCCACTCAGACAGATGTTTGGATGTAGATCACATTCATTAACATCTAAGAAAACATAATTTGACATTTATTTAATAAAATTCTTAGAAGTAACTAGCAGAGTCTATGGGGTATGATGTTTTGGTACAAAAAGGGACCTATATATGCAATCAGAAAGCTACATAGAATAGGATTTAACATTGCCATATTATCATATCTTCATTAACATATCTTTAATTTCAACTTTCCTTAAAATACAGACTCAAATTCAGTGATATTATCCAAAGAATGAACATGTCTATTTATTCTCACTTTCCATGTATACATATATATGTGTACATTTATATATGCATACACATATGCACACATATATTATCTAGTTTTGCACAGTCCTTTCCCCTTGCATACACTGCAGATGTTTGACTTAGATGTGAATATTTGTTTCTGAAGTCACACTACTCCTTCACTCCCACTACCAATGGAAAGCACTCATATATAGTTTTATCTTACTGAGATGTTTAAATCAGCATGGACAATTTATCTTACTAGAAAATTTCCATGGTGTCACCTACTAGGATTTCCTTTCTGCAAACCCTCTGTGATCTGAGCTGCATAAATGCTTGCTGGAAGAGGGCCCAAATAAATGATGCTATAGATCATCCTGTTTGCATCCCAAACTGAAGTGGGGCTCTATAGGGATATACAGAGATTACATTTGCATTTGATATATACAGGCCATGTAATGAGGCTCTTCCTACTATCTAGTGGCCAAGATAAGGTGCAAGAGCAATGCTTCTAAAATATTTTGCCTACTTGGAGATAGTGCCTTAACTAAACATTTTTTTTCTGAGTTAAGTCGGATTAAGAAAGATGTACTTTCACTTGCCTACACAAGTCTTCATGTCTTCAGATGCCATGAATCCGTCATAGCAGAGACACCTGTATTCTCCTGGGATGTTTGTGCACTGGCCTCCATCACATATGTTAGGATTGTCTTCACACTCATCAATATCTACAGGGAAAAGTCAAAATAATACATGCTTTAGACACAATAACTCTATGAGATACAACCAACCATTTTAATACTCTGGTAATGACGATGAAGATGAAATCCTTGAAAATGACTGATCAGTACTTTGTAAAATTACCTTGATGAGTAGACTCTCCATCTCCTGGTAGAGTCACTGGTAAATATTAATCTCTGACTCCAGTGGGTCAGGAAGGAACATTGTAGAAATAAAAAAGTCACTGACAGAAAAACATACAAAACCTTTATCACATCCCATGCCCACAAAGATTGGGGATCATTGGATACAACCCATCCTTGTTCATGTCAGTGGAAGCTCTTAAGTTAAATTCAATGATGAAAATATCAGACTTTACAGAGGATAAAAATGCAGAATTCCATGCACAATACCTCTATAAGCTTCATGGGTTATTACAAACGTGAAACAGAGAGTTGAGCTCATGATGGGAATGATTACAATACAAACATTTATTTCACTAAGAGATTTTATGTTTTCTTAGCATTTCAGCTTACTGGCTGGCGCAGCCATACACTTACATCCTCTAGCATGTAAAATGTTTTGTCAGTCCACAAAGTTGGCCATCGCTAATTGGAACTGAGTTGCAGAAACAGACACTATTATATTAATGTAGCCATGCCTTTCAAAGTCCCAGGGGTTATGTTAGTGTTTCCTCACTTTCATAAAATTCCTAGAATCTTCCTGTGTCAGCACCAACATATACCATCAAGAACAAACATCAAAAACTCTGCTTAGTAATTCCATGGGAAAAAATCATCACAAAAAGAGACTCAATAACACCCTCCAAGTGAAAGGGTGTAACTCATTATCAGACTGGTCCATTGTGGATTCTAGTAATTACGCAGCTGCAGAAAATGAACTCACTTTAAGTTAAAATCTTATGTTCATTATTCTTCTGTATTTCTAGCAGCTAGTGTTTCTGCAGCTACACAACTTCTGCAAGTAAGAAGGCTGACCCAATCTCTGTTCATGTTAACGAGCAAGTAATGTTGACAAGGACATTAGCCTGGAAATGTTAATTTACAATGGAATTTGAATTAACATGCAAAATTAAGCTCTAGAAACGGGATAATAACCACAGAAATAAAAGAACTTTATTTACTAACTTGCCACTGTACTGATTTCACAGCTAAAGGAAAATCAACTGACAAAGAACCTGTTGTTTCTCCTAATTGAGCTGATTTTTTATGCATAACCTCACCAATTCAAACCTGACCTGCTACTGAACTGAACAGAATGCTTACCAGTTCAATCATCAAGAAATATATTCCCTAATGGCTTCTAGCCATGTGTGATGTTAAAGATAAAAGACATGTTCACATAGAGAAAAAATTGAAAATGTGAAATGTGTTTCATATACTCAGGTCACAATGTTACTAAACTGCATACAGTACATAACTCAGCAAAACTAGACTCTGACTAGCACAGTGACTAGAAAATATTGCAAAATAGTTTTTTTTCCCTTATTTTCTCACTAAATTTGGGTATAAAGCAAAATTTTGGCATGCAAATTTTGAACATCCATCACCTACTTATATATGCAATTAACGTTGCTTCAAGAGAAGGAGAAAGCAATTTTAGATACTAAAATGGTGCTGAAGGATACTTATTACCTATTTTCACATATCTGGATATACTGTGAAATAGATTTTGACCTGACATTCAAAAATGTCTGGTATTTTCTGCTCTCAATGCATGACGGACATGTAGATATAGAGTTGATACCTGGCTATGCAAACTGTAGGAAAAAAAATCTGACCAGAGCATTTGTATAGCATTCTGCAAGCTTGCAATGGGAGGCACACTGAATTTAACCAGGCTTTAAAGCTCTTTCATCCTGTTGGAATGGTAGTGAGTGGCCTTGGGGTAAACAAGACCCTGGTCAGAGGTCTATAAATATTTACAAATTCTAAATGTGAGCTCTTTCTATTAACTCAGTATAGAAAACTCCCCATTTGTTAAACGATAAAGGCAACTCTATTCCAAGGGATTAACCTTGTTAGATTTCTCATACTCTTCAAGGAGCTTTTGGATGGAATTGGCAAACAGCTGGCAAATATTCACATGCCTCAGCGGACCAGTGGTTGTGTAGCAAGAAGTAAGAAAAAAGGAGAGCAGAATCATCTTTCCAGTAACCTATGTGGAAATCAAGAGTACCATGACTACTCAGCTGGTAAGTCCCAGACTCCCAGAGGACAACACTCTGCAATTAAACAGTTCCGAGAATTTACAATTTACAGGGCAAGAGAGCTGCTTCCCAAGAAAGACTCGTACTCTTCAGACTTGAGTTTGTGCAAGTCATTTGGTTTTGAAGTAATGCAGAATACTTGAATTTGGCTAAACAATTAAAAATAGGAATCTTTAGCTTAAGAGTAGTTGCCACACAAGCAAAGAATAGGACAATCTGCCCTTTCTTCTAGCAATATGACATCCTGGCTAATGATGTTGATGATTCTTTCCATTGATTTCAACTTATTTTGGATCTGGACTTAAAACAATACCTTAAGGGAAAAAAAAATCTCCTTGTACCAAATCATTGCCTTTTTATTACTAAACTCAGAATGGATATATATCTCTTGAAATAACGAAGATAAACTTACCTTCGTTAAGGAAGGACACGCCATTCCCTTTCCTGCAACTCGTCCTGTAGCCATGAAATTCTATGCTTTGGAGATGTTTACTTCAAAAGCAAGAACTTCATCTATCCTTCCATTTACTAACTACTACTTTTTTAAAAAAAAAATGTATTTATTATAACAGTTTTAATCTTGAAAAAAGACAGTACAATTAAAAAATATTGAAATAAACCCCTTTCATTAGAAAAATTCTGCAAAATTCTCTTACCTGTGCATGTCCTGTGGTCTGGCATGAGTGCAAATCCTTGTTTACAGCTGCATTCGTAGCTGCCCTCCGAGTTTGTACAGAAGTTCTCACAGCCACCATTCATTATGCTGCACTCATCAATATCTAAAAAGGAGAAAATTGGGAGTTAAAATCCATAATACTTCTTTATTTAAAGTACACTGCAAAGACACACTCTAAGTCACCTTTCCAAAAGGGCTTCCTCATTAGGATATGGATTTTTATGCACTCCTTGAACATTCATGTGTTTGCTAATAGGGACATTGGGATGGATGTCAGGCAAATCAAACAGGGAAACAGATGAGATTATCTGCAGTTCCCTTTCTACATAAAATAGTTGCTGGATTGCCACTCCATCCAACAACAAAATTGTTTCATATGCAGGATTAAAGCTGGCAGATGATTCTTGCATGCATTTTTTCTTTCATTTACATATAAATGAAAGAAAAGAGTGCACAACAGTAATTCAAACTAGATATTTAAGAACATGTGGCTTTAAGGAAAAAGTTATTAGAAAGGCCCCATATTTGAGACAATCACTGATGAAATGAAGAAAAAAATCAGTTGAGCCACATGATCTGATTCCTTAGTCTGTCAGAAATGCTGATTTTTAATAAAATATAGAACTCAGGATTTAACAAGCTATTCTCTCTTCAGTGTCAAAGTCTTCCATGGTCCAAAATAGTATGCTATTTTACATGTCATGATTGATTTAATAGAGTAAGCTAGTACACAGCTAACCAAGGCATTGCTACAACTTCATTCTTCTCAAGTAATGACATGCAGACTTTGTTTTTGTGCATAATGCTCTGACAGATTGTACTAGATTTCTGAATCGCAGTTATTTTATTAGAACTAAAAATTGACAACAGCTCACGTGCAGATTTTGTCCTTACCAACACAGTACAATTTGTCAGGTGTGGACTGATAGCCAGGGTTGCAAGCACATTGGTATTTTCCAATCAGGTTGACGCAATGTCCATTTCGGCAGAGGTTGGTGCTTAGGTCGCATTCATTAATGTCTGTTTCAAAAAAAGAGAGACACACACATACGGTGTCTATAAGGAAACAACACTAATGCAAACACCGGAAGTGCATGCACAGCACAGGGGCAGTATATAAAGCTGAGCACAATATGCATTTTGCCTGCACGCCGTACCTATGCACGCAGAGATATTTGGCGAGATGTGATGACCTGGAGGACAGTCGCAACGAAAGCTTCCCTCCGTGTTGATGCAGGTGCCGCCGCGGCAGAGAAGGGGATTGCGCTGACACTCATCGATATCTGAGAGGAGGGAACACACGTTACTGCAGGAACCAGAGCCACCCTACAGCAGACCTGAGGACACCTGGGCATCTGTGCCCTTGTGAGCATATCCATGCAGCCTCCCCTTACCCAAGCCCTTCTCCAGCTGCTGACCCAGCTCCCTCTCCTGACCTCAGGAGTCAAGCTCTTCTCCCACAAACCTAACCACACACTGACAAAAGGCTTCACATGGCCCTGTGTACGGCCCACTGCCCCCTCTCTCTGCTGCCCTACCTCACTCCAACCTGCCATGGACACACACTAGGGCAAGCTGAGATTTCCTTCCTTTCTTTTACAACCCAAAGCTGTTCTTGGAAGGCCTTCACTGGAAGACATTTCTTTTGCTTCTTTGTTTTTTGTTTAGTTCTTTTTAAATGTTAAGATCTTTCTGGATGGCTTTTGTAACTGTCCACTTTCCAAAACATTAATATTGCAGTTTCAAGTCCCAGGATCTCTCTGAAGTTCTAATTTGGCTACAAATTTTCTCTGACTTGACCAAATCCTTCTCTTCCCAAAGCCTGCTCCTCAATATGGTGTTGTCAGACCAGATCAGTTTCAGCCAACCTTTTAAAATAACCCTAGTGCTTCACCAAACTACAGCATGCATAGAGTCTCTATTACGCATCTCTGCTCATACCCATGCAGTTTTTCATCATCATAAATCCACTCTCATAGCCTTCAAAACAGTCGCATCTGAAATCCCCAGGAGTATTGACACAGATGCCTTGGCCACAAAGATCAGGAGAGATGCGACACTCATCAATATCTGTAACACAAAACAACAGTCAAAGAGTTTTCAAATCAGTTCAGTTTTCCCTTTTCCAAATGTAAGTTATGAGAGCCACATGTAAGCAGTTTACCTGTGCAGTTCCTTTCTTCAGAATCAAGGGCAAATCCACTATCGCATCTACACTTAAAACTGCCAATGGTGTTTCTGCATTTTCCATGAGTACAAAGACTGGGAACCATTTTACATTCATTGATATCTGAAATTGAAACAGACAGAGATTAGGTGTTCAGTCATTAAGCTAGCAATATATCCTTCCCAGGAGGACATGTTAGTAAAAATCTAAATTCTGCACTAAGAAGCCAGCCACAATTATAAATGCAACTGCCCACAGCAGTCACATTCATTATTAAGCAGCTACATTATTATCTTTAACTAAAGATTTCAAAATAACTTCATTTTTTAGCTTTTACCTCAGAGAGGTAAAAGTCTTTAACACTTTAACACTTTTGATCTTAGTGTTGCAAAGGGAACCCTGAATATCAATAAAAAGGGTGGGGATGCTCAGGGAACACTTTCAGAGTGAATGGACATAATGTGTTGCTGGGAAATGAGCATCGCTGTCTTTGAGCCAGTAAAATAGTGATGGAGTAGCCAACCACATCTCTAATGCAAGTGCAATTAAGGTTCTAAGGAAGAACATCATGTGCCTCTTCCATGCAAGGCTATTTAAACCTGCATAGACCTCCTAGCTCTCCTCTTCCAAGCCCACAACCTCTAAGAGCGAGTCTCTGAGGAAGGGAATGACCCTGGAAATGTAAGATTTTGATGCTGTACTCCCTTTGCAAACATGTTTCTCACTCCCCTTAGCATAGTCTCCACACCTTTAGCAGCAGAGACATATAGTGTTATCACTTCCTACAAAAACACAGCATTGCTGTCCTCACTGCTCATTCCTTCTGCTGATAACCACCACCCCTTTCTGACAACTTTGTATAAACTGATACTGACTTTCTCCTTATCACCAGTGCAGGCACTGCATATACCAGTGAAACTGCCAAAAGGACTTTCTGCCATAAAACAGTATTATCTTATTTTTCCTTTGTCTTGTCAGATTTGACCCACAGCTAACTGAAGTCAATGGTAAAATTTCAGTGGAAAGAGAATCAAGACTACAAGTGCCGATGGAGCTTCCAAAGAACTACTCAACTGAGGGTTTCTGATAAAAAACGTGACTTCTGTGAGTCACACAAAAACGTAATGAATATAAATAAAAGCACATGTCACAATTCTTTATAGATAATTAATGGCTTAGCAACTGTTTATAAAAACTAACGCTGAAACTACTAACAACAATTGTCAGTTTTATTCATATTTTCACCTCTGATGATACTTCAGAATGTTTAGTTTTGGGGTAACCGGCTTTCTTTAAAAATATTCACACCCATTTGCACTTATACTGTCTGTGGCCTATTCCCATTGATAGCCAGGAAAGAGGGCTTTCAGTGCTGGGTGCTGGAGCATCACCATGTGATTCCCATTAATGCTGGAAAGCGCAGTCATAACAAGCCTCAGTTTACAGTCAATCCAATTCTGCTAATTTGAGCTATCACCATAGAAACATTCCCTCTGCTAATTTACTACCTTCATATGAAATTCCCAAATTATTCACCCTTCCAAGCTTGCTCCAGAATTGAAGGCAGTGTTCAGGTAAGAAAGGACGTTCTTTTGATATGTCCAGTTTTGACTGCTCAGTTTGTTCCAGTTCATGCATTACAAGGTGCCAGGTTTTCAAAGCTATTTCATTGGCCACATAGGCCATCACAGGCACCACAGGAGGCAAAGTCAAGGAACTGGAATAATTTAACCTCTCTAGCAGAGACACAAATTTAGTATTTTGGGGCTGCAATACTCTATGCTTTTTAAAAGCCTGTGATACAAACTAGATGAGCTTGTGTTTCATTCTGGCATTACTTTCCATTAAACCTAATGAGATTTCCAAGTGTGCCTAAAGGTTATCTAAATGCCTAACTAACAAAGAAATCTTCAGACCCACAAGAATTCACCAAGAAGAGTAAAAGAAAAAGCCAGCAGCATTTGGTGTCAAAGAACCACAAAACCATTACGTACCTTTAGAGAAAGGTTTTCCAGTTATCTCTATTTTAGTGGAGAAGCCAGGTCCTCTTGGACAAAGAGCTTCAAACTCAGGTGTTCCCTTCAGAGGACACTCCTCACACTCAAAGCCCCATGCTGCACCCACTGAACAGCAGCAGGCATCCATGCGGTGTCGGCCTGGTACCTGGGAGGTGCACTGCTCATCTTCGTGCTGCAGGTAGCAACTCTCCAAGCGGATGTCTGTTGGGCAAGTGAACAATATGTTGATAGAGAAAGAGAGAATTTAGTTCACTGCAAATGAATCCTTTTCCAAAATCCCTTCATAGGACGGAGGGCTCAGAGGAATGTACCAAATGACACTGCACAGTTTTGAATGGCAAATATTAATATTTTAAAGTTATTTAGTCATTTTAAAGTTTTCTGTAAAATAGGGCTCAACATCTGAAGGATGTTTGGACAGGAGAGGGCTTTAAGCATGACCAGCTTATCATATCTATATAAGGTCCATTAATTACTACGAGCTACATCTTGTTCTAAGAACAGTGTTGTACATTTACTGATAGCAAAGGCCAAACATGATTTGGACAGAAAATGGACAGTATATAAAACTCATATATTTCTGTTGCACTGCTCAGTCAAGAAATACAGCATGGCCAGAAACATTACAGGCTTCCTCACATCTACAAGCCTCGCTCCTGACCCACATCTCTTCCATGCCAACTTTAGTGGGAGTACCATTAGACAGTGCTAAAGGCACTGATGAGCTGCAGAGTTTAGCAAGATGAGCACTTTGGAACTAAATCAACACTGTTCACTGCCATTCACCAGCTAGCACATGGTGATGGACTTTAGCTACTAGTGTTGGAATCTGCTCATGTTCCAGCTGAACTAAATTCATGTCCTTGATTGACTCCGATTGAAAATGATTTATGTGGAAAAAAAATCATTTTCCTTATTGTTAAGGGAACATACGGTACAAATGTTGTTTGTCACATATCTTTGCTTTTCCCTAGTAGAACTGTAAATGGAATTAATACTTACCAAGACATGTCCGTCCAGAAGCATCTAAAGTCATCCCATTGGGGCACTGGCAAACAAATGATCCCAAGGTATTGACACACTGCCCATTTGTACATACTCCTGGGAACACCTCACATTCATTTACGTCTATTTCCAAACAAAATAGGAATAGAAGTAATCACTAGCATGCTAAACACCAACAAATTGGGAAGATATGAACATTCTAATATTTATGGCTTAGGATAAAATATAAAACCACAGCAGTTTACATGGACCAACTAAATTGTGAACATTCAGGATTTCCTATACAAGTCAGGTAGAACAAGTCAATTAAAACTGATGATTAGACATATTAAGTGTCACTATTTGCCATTCCTACATAGATTGAAATTCAATTCAGAAGTTAGAAAGAAATAGGAACACTGAAAAGTAATTTCATTATGGGCCAGATTTTTAAAGTACTTGGGCAAAGAAATTTTTATTCCCATAAAATTAAATTATGCTGTTTTAAATGTTTTTGAAAATATTATGAGGAATAGCCCAGCATTTCTGGGCATTAACATCACACCTTTGAAACCTAGCCCCAAAGTTTGTTAGCAATTAGCAGCTTCATAGATTAGAATAATTATCTTAGCACTACACAGAGTTTAACTTCATTAAGTAGAAGATTATCTTTCCATATTTACATGGTAAATTTAGCCTTTTCAGGTATGAAAACGGAAAGGATTTATATTAGTTTGGCCTGAACATAAATAAAGTTAGTAATATAAGGACAGGGTCCTCCCCATCAGTTCCTCTACAAAAGGCATCCTTCTTCAACTACCTTTCGGCAAAATCCTCCAGCATTAAATTAAGACCCAAGATGAAACACACAAAAAAAAACAGAAGAAAATAATAGTAAGAAATAGGAGGAAATGACTCTGGTATTCAAAACTGAACACTCATTTTAAGGGAGTGATCAAGAAGGTGGCAGCTTTAATTCACTAAGCAAAACTCATAGTGTGATAAGGCTCTGTAGCCCTCAACTTCATGGAGCAGGGTGGACAACAAAAGTAGGGTGGAAATCAGTGGCCTCTGCACTTAAAGCCCCATACCGTCTGGAAGGCAGGAAGCCTATGGACTCTCTGAAACAGTTCACTGCCTGGGAACAATATTCCATCTGACAACTCTAGGGTTCACCCGTAAACTAGAGGAACGCTGCCAATTTAGTTTGCTTATTTCCTTGCACAAGGTCCATTACTCATTTTACATGGGCTGTGTATGGGAGAACTGAGTATCACCTTTTGGGAACTAAACTCACTCCCTTGTCCTGTTTCTCACTTGCCAGTAAATTTCCTAGAGCTCTTCCCCCGTCTTGAAAAATGCTTACATTGGTTGAAACCCAAATACCGTTTCAGCATGCTAAGAGAGCAGGGGAAACTACTTTGCAAAACCTAGGACTATCCACGTCCCATTGAAACGAGAATTATTAAAGCATGTAATAGATGTAATCCAAAGGGCTGGTAAAGGAAATGCTGAAAACAGTTATGTCTACATCTTGGAAGGATAAATTTTCCATCCCAGCAGCGCTGAAAATGTTCTAAGACTTTCCTTGTGAATAGAGATAGGTGGGGCCACTTTACTTTTTTTTTTTTTTTTTTTTCTCTCCTTTCTTTCACTTACACACTCCACAAAGTGTTGCTGAGGTCAGATAAGTTATGTACAGTGGGTCTGCAGCACAGATGTGCCAAGGTATTCAGTCATCATTTGGAAAGCAAAGAATATGTGTGAGGGTGTTCCTCCTCTTCTTCTTTTTTTTTTTTTTTTCCTCCTCTTTATTTTATTTTTTTGTTAAGGAGAAAAACAATGTTTCTTTATGGAAGCTACATATGGGAGTAATTTTTAAAAAATATTTTAACTGCAGTGTCATGTCAGATGTTGTCAGTCAGGATGACCCACAGCAGTTTGAGACTCTCTGAGCTTCTGCATATTATGGAAATATGCAGTACTTTGCCAGAGGTTCAAATCAATTCAAATGAAGATGAAATAGGGTAGAACCTTCAGTTCTCACAGAATAATATATAGCCATCTCATACTGAGCAAAAAGCTACACATTTTTTAAATGTTCAGCATTTTCTCTATCAAAGTTTAACTGTGCCCCGATACCCTTTTTAAACTAAAACTATGCTTTGGAACATGTCTGATTTAATGCAATGTTACATGGATGAAAGCCAATGTTAGGAAAAAGCCTTCATGTGATGCATATTCTTTAAACATTCTTCTCCTAAAGCATCCTAATGGCTTGTCATATCATTGTATCAATAATGCCATGTTTTATTATATATATATATATATATATATATAAGATGCTTATTTTGCCCAAATAGCTTACTCAGTATCTCAACAGAGAGAACCATCTCCTTATACATGAAGACACTATTTGCAAATGTGTACTTTGAGATAAACTTTGAGTAAGTAGGAATGTTAAACAAACTGAAACCAAATTCATCACTGACATAACTCTAATGAAGTCAATGAAATTACAAGACATAAGAATTTGGCATAGCATCCCTCAATGCTAAATTAACCACTTAAAGCAATACACTAGCTTTTTTTTTTTTTTCCATTCAAGTTCTGATTTATGTTAAAGCAACAATAAATACCTTCACACAATGTTCCTCTTATTCTTGAATATCCTCTTTGGCATATTGGGTCTGTAAAACAAACAAAAGTGAACTTTTAGAACGCTAAAGTCCAAAGTTTGCCATTAACTTATCATGCAAAAAAACTCATGTGAAATACTATTTAGCACTTAGACAATCTCTCAGTATATTATCAAATAATATTTCTGAGACAAGATGAGGCAACCACATAAACTATGTAAAGTGTCAGCCATCATCAACTTCTGCTTTCACTGTGTCTTACCTAACTCAAAAGTAATTATATCATTCCTACTTCATTTAAATCAATCCATTCATTTAATGTGATCACAGGACATTAGAGTCACATTTACCATTGATAGAAGAGGATGATTTCTACCAAGATGTGAAGGATGAATTTAACTAAAAACGAGGAATTTAGCAGCTTTCAGCCTACAGAAATAAGAACCTACAAAGATTTCTGGGTACGTCTGCTCATGCCTGAGTTCCCAGGTCATCCCACAGTTCAATTTAGTTGTCAAGTAAATAGGCAGAGACCTCAACCCATTTCTTGATCAGCCATATGATTCTCTAGGTCATCAGTTAATCTACAGAGTATAATAGCAAAGGCTACTCCCTCTCCTCCCTCCATTACCACACCAAGATCCATTCGTTGCAAACATTTTCTTGAGAGCTCTGGGGAACATGCATCTACTGCTACATCATTGTGAATGCTAGAACATTAATTATGAGAAAACATGCTAAAGTAATGCTACAAGTTACAGGCTGTGGGTGTGGCCGCTTCCCTTCAAATTTAATCTTGTAAAATGTTTACTATAAAAGCCAACTTTAGAACCTTCTGCAGTTATATGCTACTATCAAATATTAAGACATCTTCTTCTCAGACTGAATAAGGAAAGAGTATTTGACAATATAGCAAGAAAAATGATTTGATCAACCTGTGGCAAAATGACTATGACAATACTGTAAGTCAGCCTCAAAACAGGAAAACATCCCAGGTTACTGAGGATATATACCCGTTGTGACACACCACCACACTCATCATGATAAAGAAAAGCTATACTAGATACAGCACAGCTCTGAAGACTTCCAATACTTTAAGGACTATATGAGAATAAAGCCATTCTTACTATCTTCTTTTACGTGACATAGGTGCCTAGAAAACCCTTACCCTCTTCTACGCACTGAAGGAGTACATCAGGAATTACAGTTAGACAATTTCAATCACCTATCCTTTTAATAAGATTAATCCTTTTGCCTGAGTGTTAGATTGTTCACACATTCAAGTAAAACGCGAGGGAAAGACGATAGCACATGTGTTACTGGTAATGTCACAGTCATCAGATATAGCAGTTTTAAGGAAAGAAATGAACAGCCTTACCTCGTTCACATGGTGTACACGGGCTGCCCCAAGCAGCACCCAGTGAGGAACAGCACTGGGACTTCAGAGTTGCTCCATTGATATTTATTTCACATCTTCCATTTACTCTGTTCTGCCAACAGGTGCCCTTGACAGTTTCTGTCAGGAAAAAAAAAAATGCCAGGATACTGTCATGCAAACTGCTTAGCATTATGCATTAATACCAACATACCTGAATTTAACCATGACAAAAATTGTCCTTTCATTGTAATGTGCCATATCAGATTCGAATTTATTTTAAAAGTTCTTTATTTGTCCTCTATCAGCTACAGCATGAAACCCATCCCATCCACAGACCAGATCTTAAGGAGCACATGGTCACCCTGCTTGCAAGAGGATCTAGCAGACAACCATAGTGCCAAAGAACTGGCCTGAGTATCTCTGTAGTTGTTACAGAAACCCTTTCATCTCTCTTTCAAATATGACATGGAAGCACACTGTGTTCTTGAATGCTTGGACTCACATTTCACGTACCCACGGTAATGGTGAAAACAAACACTAACATTGTTTCTGTAACATTTTCCACTAAACTTATCTACTCAAGTTATTTTTAAATATTTTCTGAACTTGGTGTACAATATTTGCATGTCACTGGACATTTTCAACCAGTAAATAAAAAAATCAGAGGATAAATACCTATGCAGATGGTTCCTGTTGGATCCAAAGTACTTTCAGGAGCACATTCACAAGTGAAAGAGCCGGCTGTGTTTTTGCACACCCCATTAACACAGGGACTAGATTGACACTCATCAATATCTAAAAGGGAGACATACTGCCATTAGTGCCAGGAAGCATTAACAAATGTTCAAAAGGACTTTTTCATCTTAGATTAAAAACTGAAGAGAATTTCTTCATCATAGATTTCCCTTATACCCTGTTTTTCATTTATGAATCTTCTCACAATAGACAAATGACCTACATGACTTAAAAGACACACTAGTATGTTAGACCATTAAACATTGAACTGAACTGAGCATCTCATTTTTCTGTGACATCCAGCCATTATTCTGCTTTGTGCTGATGGACTATGGTGTTTAAGTACTTTAATACAAATCTTGTATGCAGCTCAGAGAATTTCAAAGGACCACCCGTCAAGCTCTTTGTTCTTCATATAAGAAAACAAGTTGGTAAAACCTGCTGCTTCTCACATTTCTCTCATTCTCAGCACATTTACGAGTGAAAGTCCAAAGGGGAGGGCTAGTACAGGCCAGATATGACCACTAGGTTGTCTAACATTGGTATATTTTGGCCTTGTCTCTCCACTTTCACCTACTACTCCCAATTATTTCTCTAGGTTTTTCTATTCTAATATTATATTCTTCTCAAGGCTTAAAATACTTAAAATACTGGAACAATCCGTGAATGATCCCAATGAAAAACCTAAGATGGAATGGAGGGTTATCAATTACCTTCACATGTTTTTTGTTCAGGAGAGTATACAAATCCTTTGGGGCAGGTGCAGCTGAAACTTCCAGGGGTATTTCTGCATTGTCCATTGTCACAAAGCAGCATGTTCAATGCGCATTCATCAATGTCTGTAATGAAAATTAAGAACTTTTAAAGAAAAAATATTCCTGGACTAGAAGCCATGACAAGATTTCTCTCCCAGCAGCCACAGTTCATTAGGTTTTCCATATGTGATACAAGAAAGGAGACAGAGTGAGAAAGAATACATACGCATGCCTTGTACTGTTTTTCAAAGATGCTAAAAAGTTTTCTAGATTTTTTTGATAGATAATAGGTATGCATGCATTTCAAATGGAAATAAACACTTCACAAAAATGACAGTAACACTAAAAAAGTTTTTTAAAAATATACCACTTATTACATTTCCCTTCTTGTGAAAACCATTAAAAATATTGACAACAGTAAGAAAATTTATGGATTCAAACCACCCAGAGAAAACATCTTTGTGTAAAAAAAAAATCTTTCCCAAATATCTTATTGAACTTTTTTTTTTTTTTTTTTTTTTTTTTTTTTTAACTAGGCCATTTTACTCTTGTAACCGCTAGTACTTGCTTTCTACATATATTCAGAATATGTGACAACCAAAGTATTGTTTAAAGTTGGGAATCATCCTTTCCTCTTGTACTGAAGAATAGACTTGTGCAGCCCCTGACTCCCAGCACACCAGGCCTTATATTGCCAAAAGAAATAAGAGGAGAATTGGTTTGGAAAGCTTTGCTGGTCATCCCGGTCTTTACATCACCATTGCTTCCAGCTCTGCTCTGTCTTAGATAACAATCTGTCTTAGATAATTTGCTCTGTCTTATGGATAACAAGGCTCATGTGAATTTACACATTCTGTAAAGGTGTAAAATATGAATAAAAATGCTAGTATATATAGTGCTAGTGTTCTCTCATTAGGGAGAAGTTGCAAGGCGGTGGCAGTGGGCCATGAATGGCAGGTGAAGATCAAGATAAACCCAGAGAGCAGACAGGAACAATTGGCTAAGTCAGAGAGGCTTCAGAAAGTGTTGAGAGAAGTTGGGAAGACTCAGACAGTCAGAGCAGCAGCTGGGAACAGCAAAAGCACTAGGAAAAGCAGGGAGATTTGCAGAATAAAACAAACCGTGTGGGAAGCTTCATAGGAGTTCAGAAAAATTGAGAGAGGGCCAGGTGAAACATTATGGAGGAATGGAAAACAGCTGTGATGGAGCATGGATGTGGGCTGCAACAGGGTGGGCTGGGGAGCAGCTGGAAGTCACAGATGGACAGGGAGAAAAGAAGGGATGCCATAAGTTAGGGGCAGTCAGTGAAATGGGATATGAATAGTCAAAGATAGAAAAGCAAATGGGAAAAAGGAATAAAGTGCAGCATGACTTTTATCAAATGTATATCAATATTTGTTTTTTTTAAAAAATACAATAATTGATATGTTAGAATAAAATTACACTGTGACTTAATCTATTTAGCTTTAAGTAAAGAATACAGAATCCAAATAAAATGATTATGTAAGGTGGAGATAACAGGAAAGAATTTAATAACTTTAAGGAAGATCCAGACCCAGCTAAAGGACAGACTATGATAGACTGTATTAAAAAGAAGAGTCATCATGATGGATAGAGGATATTAGCAATGTCTTTCGAAGACCATTCCTGGGACTAGTCCTATAATATACTCATCACGAAGCAGAAACAAATGAATGAGATCCAAAGCTGTGGATGCTACTAAGTTATAGCAAGTACAGAGAAGGACTGGATGCAAGAAGATTAAAATAAACTTGACAATGGAACAAAGAGAAATAGGATAAAATACAACAGAATAAAAGAGAACAGGTTATAAACCAGGAACACATCAGTTGAAGGCAATAGAGAAGGGAGAGCTCTAAATGTAACTCTCAATCAGAGGCTGATGCTGATCCACAAGTATAATGTGCTTAAGAAAAGATTAATGTAATTCAGAACAGTTTGAAGGATAATCTTTGAAAGAGTGATGGCAAAATAGAGGTACCACTGTGAAAGGCATTCATAGGACCTCATTAGACCATTGTATAGTGCTTGGATTGTTTGTGTTTGGGAGAAGCTGCTTCTATGAAAATACTGAAAATGTGGATTTGGATAGCTCAGCCACAAAGTGTGAGAAAGGATAGGATGATTCTTTATGAATACTTTGGGTATAAACATCATGGCATAAATAAAAGGATAATACTATCACAACACTAGTCGTAAATTGGTAATAGATAAGTTTTAACTGGAAAATAGAAGAAATTTCTATCGGTTGTACAAAATGGCCTGCAATGATGCACCAATGCAGGGGTGGAAGAAAGGAAACTGAAGGGTTTTCAGTAGGGAGCATTTGATGAGACTGTGTAACGGAACAAGAGAAGCACCAGAATTAAAATTTACAGTCCCTAGCAATCTACAACCATCTGTTTTTTTTTTTCTTTCTTTCTTTCTTTCTTTCTTTTTCTTTCTTTCTACATCCCAGGAGAGACAGAAGTGCTGGCTATTTGGATTCTCTTCGTCTCATTCGACAGGGCTTCTGTCCTCCAAAGCCTATTCTGTGATGAACAACTTGGCTTCAGATTTTCTTCACCTGTACAGCACAGGAAGTCAGCCCTAGCTAGAGAGGGCAGGCAGAGTCTGCTGGTGCTTCTACTGATAATACATTTCCCTGAGTCTGGCCAGTACACTTCAAAACAGTTAAACCAACAGCCAAGCCTGAAAAGTTGGGAGGGAATTTTCCCCAAAGTCAGATTTGGCAGAAGCCATGGAAGCCTTTTTTAGCATGTGGGATGCTTATCTTCCTGGGATCAGCTGGAAGTTTTACTTAAATATCCTGCTATTGGAGAGGCTTAGCACACTGATGATATTGGATCTCTCCTGCAGTGCATTTTAATTGCAGTATCAGGTTTCTTCTGATGTTGAAAAATGTTAGTGCTGTTGCAGCACATGTTGAATGAACTTATCTGAACTAGATTTTTATTGCTTGGTTGCCAATGACTCAAGTCTGATGACAACAGTCCCTTACTGTCCTATGGTGGAAGATTCCACAAGCATTGGAAAGCACAGAAATGAAAGAACTTAGTAAAAACATCTAGAAACATCAGGAGAGCAGTTAGCAAATCTGATGAAACAGAAAATACGATAAAACTTGTAGAAGATAAGGGAGCAAGCATCACACTTCAAAAGTAAAAATGGGACATTTCATACCAATGCAGTTTTTCCCAGTTGAATCCACTTCATATCCTGGGTTACAGATACATTTGTATGTTCCATGCAGATTCTCACATCTTCCATTTGGACAGAGATCAGTATCGAGTAAGCACTCATTAATATCTACACAAAGGTTAAAAAAAAAAAAAAAGGAAAAAAGAAAAAAAGAATCAGTTATGCGAGTTCCCTTTCAGAGTAATAAATTCTCCAAACTAGAAAAAGATGTATTTTCAATATTAGTACCAATGGCTCCTCCACATTTATAATTGCGTATTTCTTATTAGGAAAACTGCAACCTAAACATTTACACTCAATAACAAAAAGCATCCCTGTCAGACTGACTTAGAACCACTTCTAATGCACAAACATTTAAGACAATTGTAGATAAGAACCAGGATGTCAAACTGAGGTCTTACATTTATAGGCACTAATACTCCCTGGTTTAGAACATTTCTAGGTGGCCTCTCCTCCCCTAGCACACCAGCCCTTCTTTCTGAGTGCTGTTCCCTCCCTACCAACAACAAACCTATTAGTGAGCATTGCCTGACTTGAGGATTACAATTTGACAGCACTAGGACTATGAAGCTTTTGCTGTAGTAATTTGCTGCTTCTCTGTATTTATTAACCACACTCTGTTGGCCTGGCTTTTATAACATGCAAAGAAGTCAATGGCCAGCGTAGCTTTCTTCTTCAGGATAACTTCTTTTAACGGGGAAATGCGCAAATATGACTTTCATATACAATTTCTTAATTATACAGATAATGACAATGTTCACAAACTTGCTGTTATTTTATATCAACACTCACATCATTCAGTGGCCTAGAGCAGAGAAAGCACACTGATGAAATGGCTTTCTCCATTCATTTCATCCTAAACTCATCTCTGTGTTGCAAACAGACATTTGGACAAGCCCTCCTCCCACTTTTTCCCACCACCACCACCCCCTCATACTGAAGTCATCTAAGGTATCCAGGATATTGAAGGCCACACTTTTAGCCAGAACTTCCTAGGTCTAGTTACATTAAGTGATCTTACCATTTCCACCCGCAGTCATGCCAGTTCCACTGCTGCAAAGAGCCTGATATTCAGCTGGAAAAATATTAAAATAATTTGTGTAATACTTTTTTTTAGCTCATTGACTTCAACACTTTTTACAAAATGCAAATTAATTATTCTACAGAAATAACATGCCTTCCAATAATTTTAAAATTGAACCACATGCATACCTTCACTATCCGTGAAACATTTTTGGAAGATCATGCATGTGCATCTATTGATGAGCATAGCTGAGTGAAAGCTTCATATGGTGAACCAATGTATTTAGGAATGGACACAAAATTCATTGACCCTCATACAGAAACTGCAACATCTTCACAGCAAGATTTTCTAGAACCCATGTCCAAGTCTTCCTCAAAGCGCACACTCAAAGTGACCAAGAAACAGAAAACGTTCTACAAATCTAGAACTGTGCATTTAATTCCACTTAGCAGGAGCGTCTGCAAGAATTCATACCAAACCAAGACTCCTTTATCCTTAAGGATTATTTTTAAGAAAAGGATTCCTTTCAGGAATTTTTGAAGTTTCTGACACAATACTCCTCTCTAAGAAATCTTCTTTCCTTCCACACTCAAAGCCCAAAGTAGTGCTATGTTTTGCCCGTTACAAGATGGCATTTTTTAACAGTAGAAGAGATGGGCAAAACAACATTGGAAAAATAGCTTCCACATGTGTAAATACTCTGTTAAATTAACTCAAATATAAAACAGAAGTTAATGATACTGAGCCTGACGCTTACAGAACATTCTAACTCTATTGTACAACAGGAGGGGCCTAGTGATAGCAGCAGCAGTTGAAAAGGCTCCTTCCTATTCTGTCACATTTCTGTGACATATTGCTGATCCAAATGACATAACACTATTAGAAGGTGGCTAGCAAGGACCCTCTGAAGTGCTCCCATCAGTTTGACTGGTCTAATTTGTTCCAATCAGTTTTGTCTCCCTAAAGCTTTTCATAAAGCTGTCAGTTAAACAGAGATTTAAGTTGCTTACAAAACAGGTTTAAAAAAAAAAATCATGAGTTGCTCCTGAGCTACATATCAAATGACTTGACTATACACATCAATAAATTTGCTAAGTGAAAAGAATTACTTGGCAAAGTTGGGCTTTCAACGAGCCTCCTGGAGCCACCTCCAAGAAAGCAGGGTCTCTTACTCAGTGGCTTAATGAGAAGGACCCTGTCAGCAAGCTGTTCTTGTAAGCAGTGCTTTCTTAAAAGGAGCTCCTGCCCACACAAATTATTACAATTGATATCTTGCCAGAGAACAGTCCTGTTCCAGACAGCATTGCTTGGCGGGGATTTTGGTAAGAGATTCAAGTTTTCTTAAGAGTTTTAACTGGGCTTCTATTTTCATGCTGACTATTCAAAGGCTAGTTATTGTATAAAACACTTCAGACCACCTGAATGATCTGAAATTCAGGCAGCAAACATGTGACTGACAGGTGTACGTAAGAGACTCCCATGAATAACCTGAGGTTAAAAATACACTTTCAGTAACGAATCCACAAAAACAGAAATGACTGTGTGAAAATCTGGTTTAATGCATGTTATGGCTCTACACCAAATCCTGGCATTTACTTATGTCTCTCACACACTGTCTCCTGTACTCTTCCAATATACAAAATAGCACATTTCTATAAACGTATAACATGCTGTATGATAATTTAACCCTCCAGATTTAAAATGCATTGTTAATACAAAAGTACATTTTACCATTCTAAAAATCCTTTGACACCATGCGAGGTAGGCTCGAACACCTACCTGAATTGAGCGCGGGGCAGGGCTGGCAGGGCTCTCCGAAGGCGTAGTCGGTGCTGGCGCAGCAGCACTCTGACTTCGTCACTGCACCAGTTAAGGGTCTCACGCACTGGCCTCTCTTGTAGCCACCATAGCATGTGCTTCGCATGTGTGTATCTGAGGAAAGAAATCCCTATTAATCCTATCATAACCAACTATAGTGCCATAAATTACAACTTCTATTAAATCTAGCTCAGGAGTCATAAACACCACGAAATTACTGTCAAAACAAAACTGTGCACCGTTTCCTATGCTTCTCACCTACCTACACCATCATTCTTTTCGGGATGAGAAATTCTTCTTTTACAGGGTCTTAAGAGTTCAGACACACAAACTACTTATTTAATGACTTAACATGCATTAGCAAACTACAGAAAACATCTTGGTGGCCTTTAAGCCACATCAAACACAATGCTTAATGCATTAGCTTAACTTTATTTTATTGACATTGTAATGCATTTTAAATTCCTACTTATTTTGCAACAAAGCACAGAAATGGTTACCATAGCTCTGCCGATGATGGCAGCTTTCAACTGCAACAAATCACATTTGGGCTCAAAATTTTATGAGGAAAAAAAGAAATTTCATGGCCCCTGAATGATAATGGCTGTTTCCTTAATAACAACAGTTATAACACATTATTAAGATGGCTTATTAAAAATGACTTGTAAATTGAACATTTGGGCGCAAACATTAAGATATGAGAAAATTTTCCTTTTCAGTATTTTTTCCCTTGGAGCATCTCAAAATACTCAGGAATGAAGGCTTGCATGCCCTGTGCCATGACTGCATGTATGCACCTTCACATAGTATTATTATTATTATTATTATTATTATTATTATTATTTTATGATTGCTACTCTGTATCATAGCAAAAGGAGCTTCCAGGGAGAAGGGCAAACAGTACCTCAACCTTTAACCAGCAAATGGCAATGGCGACAAGGGACTAGGCAAGGGTCTGTCATCTCACAGGGACATTAATCTCTTAAAACTCAGCAGGTTGCCACATCCCAGAGCTTGAGCTGGGTGTATCTCAAAAGTTCTGGAAAATCTCGATACAGTTTATTTTATTCTCACAGCTATAGTATTAGTTTGAATTTAACATTATTTTCTTTCCCTGCCTCAAACTTGTTAATTGTCTCTGAACGATCATGCTTGAAATCACCCCTGGTGAAACTCCCTGGATTAAGCCCTTTAAAGGCCCACTAGAGCTTCTGTTTTAAATTTATATCTGATAAAAGAAAGAATGGGAGAGGGGAAAAAAAAAAAAAACATTAATGCAAAGTTAAGACAAAGCAGGGAGAGGAATGGCTGACCTCTGATCTTTCTTCAGTAAAAACAAAGAAAAAGTCAGTAATGCTATTCAGGTGTGTGAAATTTAAAATATACGTATTTTCAGGAATGGCGCTGTTATTTATTACTTTTTAAAAATTGCCTCATAATGACTATGAAACATATTAGAAATACCTCAAATTTCTTTTGGTTATGCACAGGTGGAAAAATCAACACATTCCATATTTAAAAGACACGGAAAATTACGTTTTTAGGCTTAATGACAAATCAAGATTTTCACGCAGACAGAAATGGGGCAGATTCTCACCTCCTCAAAACCGATATAACAACACTGACCTCCAATAGAACTATGCTACTTTCCTTCATCTGCTAATGTGGCCCACATATTTTTTCCCCTTGAAACACAAAGAGAAAGAAAAAAGAAAGAGCAAACCCAACTTTTGCAATAGATATCCCAAAGCTACAAGAGCCACTAGAGCAGTAACCCTTTACGCTAACGGCTCACCAGTGAAACTCAGTCCAACTCAGATCTATCCCTCAGTCTAGCATTAATGCCGTGACGCTGGCCAGCTGCAACCTGCCGCCCATTGAGCTCCTCTTACCGACACACACGCGTCCATCCAGTCCCACTGCCAGGCCAGGGAAACATTCACATCTGAAAGAGCCATCAGTGTTCACACAGCGCCCGTTCATGCAGATTCCAGCCGTCTCGCACTCGTCGATGTCTGTGGGAGAGCAGAATAAGCGTTATTAGAAAATAAGTGATATTGTGTTCAATGCCTAGCTGAAACTTGCATTTGTGCAGCTTATTTTCAATGTATCATACGAAAAATACTAAATGAAAAATGGTTGAAATATAGAATGTATTAAGAATAACATGAACTCAAACTGTATGATGGGGAAAAACACACAATTCCAGAGCAAAAAAATAAAACAATTTTGCTCTGCTTGGATTTTCCTCCTGCGCAAAGGGTTACATGTTCCTAGTTTGCTCCGAAGAGCAACTAACCCTCCAAAGTAAGGGTTATTTAGGCAAAAGCATAACTGAAGAAAGGAGAAAACTCTTATTGTTTAGACAAAGAACTTGTCTGGTGTTTAATATGGCATTCTTTTCTGGGTTAACAGTTAGTTTGTGCTGTAAGAAATCAGCCCAGACGGCAAATGAAATATTTGAATCCCCTTATGAAGTGCCTTCCCCAGGGCCACCAAAGAACCTTCCTTCCTTCTGCTGTGGGTTTGTTTGTGGACACAGGTCAGACCCTGCCTGCTGTAGTGTCTCTCTGGTTATCTGCATGACAATTGGGTTTTCATATCGATGCTCGTTAAAACCCTTTCTATTAACTTCTAATGGACAGACTGCACTCCAGCCTTGAAAGGAATTTGTTAATGATTTGAGCTCTGAGCAATTGCTGAGCATGAGATACCATCTTTGTCCAACAATAGTCAGGGAACAATAAGGTTCTTAGCAATGAAATACGAGAATAAAGCTTCACAGTATTAGACTATTAAGAGGGGATGTCAAATTAGTCAAATATTTTACAGCCTCTGTATCCTGTTAATGGTAAGAGCATTTTCTAGACACAGGGAACGTACCATTATTTTATGAGTGATTAACAAAAGGATTGTTTAAAATATTGTTTGGAAGTATGCATAACCTTTATAAAATAATCCCTTCATAACAACTCTCCATAATATATACAACAGACAGCATGTGTGACAATTTCCTTTTTTCTGACCTTAAAAGGGCAAATTGAGAGTGAAACACCTCTATGTTTTGCTTAGTTTGTGTTGTTTGGCATAAAACATGGCTTATATGAGCCAAAATTCCTTTTTCAAGTTGCATTTTAAAATAGAAGTTATACTTTAGTACATGGGCTCAATTAATTTCAATGTTATCCTGCAATCTTTTGTTCCGTTTCAGGCAAGTCTTAAATGCTTTTCCCAATTTAAATTTAATCCTTATTCACTGTGAGTAAAAACTAAGTTGGAATTTCAAATTCGCTCACTGTTCAACAGTGGAGACAAGTTCCTTGCTAGACAACACTGAACATCTTTGACAGAAAAACATTGTATTAAAAACAAATTGATGTTCCTTTTTTAACTACTTACAGAAACAAAGTTGTATTTTCCCTTTTATTGCAGTTACTTTATTAATAAAGTATTTGCTAAGCTAGTACAGGATGAAATATGTGAGTGTTTCTTTCAATCTGATTTTACAAATGTATTGAAAATAGTCACCAATGTTTTATAGAAAGGTGAAGTGGGTCACTCAGAATCCCACAGATCAGCTGACATCCTGGCTCCTGTGAAGAGAGGGAAAAATCCCTCTGATGTTAATGGGGCCAGGATTACACCCTGTAAATCAACTGCCCACACAGGCACAAAGTCCTAATTTCTAAACCTGACGTGGATCTGCAGCCTTCTGTGGTGCAAGTTACCATTGTGACAACTTCCAACAAATACCAGCTGTTTTTTGCCTGAATACCTGATTCTCAACCTGCTTCTGGAAAACCATCCAGCAGACTCGTTCTCCATGTCCAATCGTCTTTGCCTTTTGTGCTGCGCTTGCTCAGCTGTGCCAGCTGGGTACACGAAGCCCTCTAATTCTGACCAAGAAAAATTTACTTGGACTACTAAATAGCCACTCTCAGTTGCTTTGCCACAGTTTTCCATTTGGGGAATTACCGTTTGGTCTAAAGATGCAATAAATAATGCTTTAAGCCTTCTCCTGCCTGATGAAAGTATTTTTGAAAAATCATCAGCACATCATCAGCTAAAGAAGCTAACAGTGAATAAATTTAATATGTCTTGTATTACAGGGAATACACAACACTGTGGTGTAACATTCTTTTTTAGCATGTTATTTCATAAAGCCTGAGTGGAATTTTTACCAGGCAGCCAAGCCTATGCTCTGTACTTATACTTAAATTCCAATTTTATGGAACTGAGCATCAATTACAGCATCCCTAACTTTGGGTTAAAATTCCTCTTACCATTTCAAAATTAAGCTTACAGTGCATCAAATGAGATTTTTATAGGAGTAATATGTTGCACACTGCAATTCTTATGTTCCTTTGCTGATTCCCTAAAGAATTTGGGCAAAACCACATGTTCAATTCCATATCAAAATTGCTTAGGCAGGTAGCCAATTTGCTGCAGAATGTCAGTTTACACACATATATTCCGTGCATGCAGGAACACCAGCTTCATGTGCAATAACCAGGGTATAGTCAAGGTTTGTGGAAGATCCAACTGCATCGATATCACAAACAAATTGAGGGTGTGCAGCATCGAAGATCCTGCTAGGTTCCTAGGATCCTAGGTTCAGATCCTACCTGCTCTATAAGACAGGAGTTATTTACTGTGTGCATTTGGTGTGTACAGAGAAGACTCAATAAGGATAAACATTACAATGCACGGGAAAAGACATTATTAAAGATGAATCTCTTAAACTTTTAGTGAATTATTAATGTGACAAGAGACATTTACCAGATAGTCGTTCGCTTTCTAGCCACTACATTCCTGCAAATTCTTTGGGGAAAGGGAAGAAACAAGACATAGAAGAAGTTGGGAATAAGTTGGGTGTCAAGGTCTCTAAATCTGGTTTGATTTTGACCGAATAGCAATTTCACACATAATGAATGTTTGCATTCTCATTCATAGAGAACAAGGCTTACTATAAGTGTTGAAAAGCAGTGGGAGAAAGCCTTCATTTTACTATAAGATCTGTTCCAGCTTTCAGTAGGAATCAGTTGAGTTGCCTGCAATTCTGGATAATTTTCAAGTATTTTGCCTTTGATGCATAGAAGTAACATTTCTCTAAGGCCAGAAACCCCTTTTTGGCTGAATCCATACTCCTGTTTAGCCAGGAGGTACGCAACAGAGGCTGCAAAGCTGAGAATCCCAACCTTGGGATTCTGAAGGAGTCTGAAGCACCTTATCAACCATTTTCTTGAATGGTATTTCACTGTACAGGCTGGTTTAAAGAAAAAGAAAAAAGAAAAAAAAAAGAAAGAAAAAAAGAAAGAAAAAAGGATGCTCAGGGCAACATAGACAACATCAAGATAAGAAGTTTCTGGGCCGAGCTTGCATGAGTGAGTCATAGAGTCACATCACTACTACTGACACACAGACCAGCCAGGGCTCTTCGGGAACACAACTGGCTGATTTGCCCAGGCCTGACAGGCACTGAGCTCTTCTCTGCCAAGTCTGAGACCAAGTCTTCCTTCCACCCCACACACAGGCCAGCTGGAAGAGAAGCCTTAAGGTACAGACATAAAAACCAAGCATTTGGAAATCTGGTAAGGATGTAAATAAAACTGATTGCTTTAAACATATGTAGGCTGTGGCCAACACAGACAGCAGCTCTAAGCTCAGGAGACCTTTGCAAGTTTGAGAAAGGACAATTATTTCTTTTGATCAAAACAACATTATTGCCAAACAAGAATAGGGTCTTCTCTCATATGAAATATGTGATTCCCCTGCTCTGTCCAAGAGGTTGGATAACACTGGCTTACACATTTAGTCCAAAAAATATCAACTGCAAGAGAGGTTCCGGAAGTTTTACCAGATTTATTGGACTCGTTTGGATCTAAAGCCTATGTCTAGACACTGTGCAGTTCAGATCTAAGACTGGTACAGTGTTCAAGAAGCAAAGGATCCAAACTAATTTACCTTTCATGTCAGCAACTCTCAAAAATAAATTAATTCAAACAAATACTACAGTTGCTGCTCCTCAGAATTGCTGCTGTGTGATCCAGTGTGACTTTTTTAAAAGAAAGATAGCAAAACAGAAGCAAACACTTTTGTTGTCTTCTTTCCATGAGTTAAAAGATTTAAAATTTTTCAAAAGAAAAGCTGTAAGTAGCTTGGCACAGCACTTGTTTATTCCTTATTTCAACTTCATCTTTGAGCCTATAAAACTTGTTGAAATACAAAGACTTTTAGACACAAAACTTCCAGTTCCTGACAGGACTGAACAGAAACTACGATGACCCAACTAGCAACCAATAGCTGCACTGTCTCTCACTGTGGGTATTGCTGAGCTGGTGCAGCAAAAGGGAAAGACAATCTTCCTGTGGTGCTCATGCTTGTGCCTTGGTCACACAAGGTGGTAGAGGCTCCTCAGAGATGTTATATTGGCTAAGAACACCAAGCCAGGAATTGGATAAAAACTCAAGGAAGGCAAGGAGCCAGGATGTTTGGGTGGCCAAACACAGAAAATGTTAAGACAAAACACAAAAGCAAGATATACTGGAGCCAAACTGTAGAAGACCTCATAGGCAAAAAAACAGGGGTTTAACTAGGTCAGATCACGAAGTCTTTGATCAAAGAATATTTCCCACTGGCTGCTTAGGGCTGTTGCTCAACACTGTGGAGAAGAAAGAATACTGTCTTGCAGTGACAAATCACTCCAGCTGATTAAAACAGCATATCTGACCAGAACTCTGCCCAGTTCTTCTCATCCCCAAGGGTCACTGTGAGAAAATGAGGCCAATTCTTGAAGCTACCAGAGGTGTATGATTCACAAGCCCTGAGGACTTGTAATTTGGTGTGCTCACCTCGGCAATAACGTCCATCAGATGCTAACTGGAAGCCTGGTTTACAGATGCATTTAAAACTGCCATCTTCATTAATGCACATCCCATTCAGGCACATGTTCCTTATGTTGCATTCATCCATATCTGAAAGCACACATAAAAGATAATGGTCACACTGATAAAGCAGAACCCCTACTGATTATATCCAAAAGATCTTAATTACTTTTTATGGGTGTCAGGGGACATGACGAATGTCAACATATAATGGGACACACTGCCCTATCCTAGAGGATTCATCAAAGCAATGATTCAGGTTTTTACCAGTGAATCACCAAAATACACAGGTATGCATATAAACATGGCAAAGAGAATGAAAAACAGATGAGAGACTGGGCAGCTTAAGAACCGCCAGTTTTTAAAAAGTGAGAATGTTGAAACTGAATAGAAGAGGTTCTGTAGTCTTCACAAAAATAAAAGGCAGATTAGTAGCAGCCTCCATTCAGAATGGCAAACACAATTTTATGTTACTAAGAACACCCAAAAGGGTGGGAGGAGGCATTTGTGTTATAACTACAAACTTTTGTAACCTCTGTTTGGTGAGTCTAAGATTTGTGATGTAGGAGAGGTCCCATCACAGCGTTCAAATATGTAGTAGCATGTTTACCATTGACTTCCATTAAATAAAAAAAAGAGAGAAAAAACAATCAAATAAAAACCACTGCAGGTTGCATATGAGGGTATTTACTGACTAGCCATAGCTTCATAATGACATTATTTACACTCCGACCTAATGTCATAGTAGGAAAAGATGGAGGACCCAGACATTGCTATTCTCAACACTCACAATCTGTCACTCACATACTCCAAAAAAAAAAAAAAAAAAAAAAAAGGAGGGGGGGCACGCACAGGGGAAGAGAGAGAATAAAACGAATAAAGGAAAAAAAATCTGCCTTTTTTTTTCTTCCAGATATTATATCCTGTTCATCTTTACCTCATACAGACACAAATGAAGCCAAATCTAGACAATATGTCAAAAAAATCAGCTCATTTCATCTAAAGGACTATACACAGTTGCATTAAGTTATGGCACAAGCCTACAGTCTTTACATATTAGTGTGTGTGCACATGTATTCCTAAGAACAAAACTCACTGCATTACAATGCCAGAGATGAAACTGTTTCATAAGTGGATGCAACAGACGTTCTGGCAACATATGCAATGGAATTAAAAATGTTTTACCAGACTGCCGATGTCCTGGTTCTTATTACTATTAGCACATGGTATTTGGTGGGAAAGAAAGAAACCGGGAATCAAGTTTTTTTCCAAAATATATTCATTTCCAAATATATTTAGTCTATATAGTTACATAATTAGATATTTAAAAAGAAGCCTATAGTGCTAAACCATATCTAAAAAAGTTAGGAAAAACAGTGTTTTAAAATGTCTGTCTCTACCAAGGATTAGCAGAATCACTACTAGCACATAAAATCACTGGATCATAACGACATTACAATATATTCGGAATCGTGCTATTTTCCTTAATATTGCAGCTGTCTTGGACAGAAATTACACTTCTAGACATGGTGTGTTTTCTTTTTACTTACAGGCTAAGTCAGACAAAAATAATTTATGACTTTAAAAAAAAATCATATATCTATCCCAACCAAGAATTTTGGCATTAAGTCTTTGAGCTGAATCACTGAGATAGTACTCTGCCAAAAATGTTTCTAAGAACAGTGCTTGAAATTCCTTTAACGTATGAATAGATCATTGGGAACCCTCCCAAAGACCTTGGGAAGCATGATAAAGAACATTCTTCTTTTTCCCCCCTTTGCTAAAGGTCTGGGAGGTAGGAACACATCAATTATGTTTACAAATCATTCTTAAAACAGTTTTTACGGGTCAGACCAGACTTCATCTACATAAAGCACACTGCTGGTCACCCAGTAAGATCCCATAAAGCATGCTGTTAGACACACACTAAAAATCAGGCAGCATGTGACTTGTGCTCCGTTTTAAAATGTACCACTCCCATCAAAGAAACTACATTTTGCGATAGTGGTATGTGCTATTTCTCCTGCTGGACAGACATCCTGTTGAGAATTGCCAAGCCAAGGCTCCAGAACTGGCTGCAAAAGACAGTTTACTTGCCCTCTCAGATACAGCAAATGGTATTTAGAAATTTGATTCCTTGCTCCTTCCCTTTCCCCCCACAAGAGGTCCTTTTATTTTTCACTGAAGTGAACAGTCTCTTGGAACTGCAATTATTCATATGGAATAATTTCAGAAAAGTCTTACCTTCACAGTTTTTCCCATCAGCTGCCACTTGAAAGCCAGCATTACAAACACAGTGAAAACTGCCATCTGTGTTTATGCATCGTCCATTATTACAGATACGACCATTCTGTAAACATTCATCAATGTCTGAAAGCCAACCAAAAAAGAACATTTTGAGATTTTTTTTTATACTCACAAGAAACATTCACCATTCCCCCTTTCACTAGTTCTTTCACCCTATCAGAAACTGTATTCACCAGAAAATAACTTGCTTGATTTCCATAATTCAATGTTACAGAGGTGGAAAATGCTCTTCAGTTTGAAATTTCAAGCTACCCTGCTAAATCACGATTCACATCCTCTTCATTGTCTTTTACATTTCCCTTCCTCGTAAAAGTGTTTTTGACTAAAATTTACCTTCTATTAGCTAATTAAGAAGGTAGTAGAGAAGAAGGTAACTAGTCTTTTGCAGTTGCTTTATCATGCAAAAAAATAAGAGGAAGGTTTGAGACTTTCCCACCTTAGAAGATTCCTCCTGCCCATTTTATACTTGAAACATCAGCTCCTCATTTCCCTCGCTCTGCAGGAGGTGTTTGGCAAGTTCTTTGGAGGACCTAAACAGTGATATCACACAAGGCTGGCAGCTCTCCCTCTCCTTCGAATGAGGGGAGAGGAGATGCTGAGACAGACTGTCTAGACATTTTTTTAGATTGCTCAGTGTTCTTCATCAAGGCCTGGACCATCTCCCAGAGATTCCTGCACAGAGGGGACTCTCCTCACAAAGACCTCGACCAGACCATGCAGATGCATCCTCTATCGCACATTCGTGCTCTTTTCCCAAATATCCTGAAGATGCCCTTCCTAAGTGCTCTCCACAGAGGGAATTGCTACACTCAGGAAGGAGCGGAGCAAAGAGCATCCTCCCAAAGTGTGTCCCTGCTGCTACACAGGTGTCTGAGGGAGAACTGATGCCACTTGAAAAGGACATAGGCTCGAGCCACCTCGAGCCACTTGATAACCTGGCATGACTGATCAGTAATGGGAAAAAAGGTTCTTTCTCTACTTTGCTTCTTTCCTCCACTCCCGTGGCACTCAGTGCCACATAAGCCTAGCTTTAGTTAGTCTGTTACTCTGCCAGCTGTTCTTCCTTAGGGCAGGCAGAAACCTACATGAGCCCTTGAGATTTTTCTGACTTTCTGTCTTTAGGGCTTGTTAGGCTCTTTACCTTCATGCATCTGTTGTCAACTAAATCACAGTACAGAAAGTTAACACAGAATTTTGCTGTTCTATATGTACAGGAAGGTGACCAGCAATTCATCAGTTGTTTCTGCTACTTCCGTCAAACTGAAATAATGTGATTTTTTTTTCAGAGAAACTTCCAAAAATCAAAGCACCTCTCTCACTGAAAGATTTGTTATTATTGCCATCTCCCTGCAAGGTGTGACCTCCTCTTCCTCTGTGAAAGATCAGAAAGATAACAGCAAACACTTCACTACTTAAGCTTCAATTCCCACACAGTCAAGCCTTTCACAGTTAATGTCACAAAATTTCCGTTTTTTCAGGTCCATTTTAGATCTCCTCTTCTGCCATCGAAGACCATGTTTCTGATCACTAATCATAGCACTGAAAGTCTTATTCAGCTAAGAACTTAACAAGCTAATTCGGCCAAAACCTGACCAAAATTTTAAGAAATCCAATAAATAGAAAGAAATATCCAAGAAATAACAGTTGAATCAGTACCTTGCAATATAATGTGCATTTTTTACTCAGTTATCTATCAGACTTATCCTGTAGAAGAAAACCACTGACGGAACTTCAGAGAAAGGACCAGATAAACATCTGTTCATTATGAGGACTTTGTTTTCCAAGAAGGGACATCTGACATTTACAAAAACATATCAGCACAGACACATCTGTGTGTGCAAAAATTAAAACCTCAATATACAAAGCAGTGATGCAATGTAATTTTACAGCAAATGCTAATTTTGGCAGGCATCACTGCTATATGCACATTTGGCCAACCACCCCCCATCTTTTTCCTAAACTGGCCCTTAACAATTTCTTCAGTAAACGAAGATTTTGCACATATTAGCAATTTTCGAACTGCCTGTCAAGTGAGCAGAGTCCCAATAAACTGCAAAGGAAGTGCTAAGTGACCACGCTTTAATGCCATTAAGCTACTGGGCTTCTGACAATCATGTGTTTGCTTAATGAATCAGTCAAATTAAAAGTGTGTGACAAATATGACTCATGAATAAATTCATCACCACAGAAGCTCCACTTCAGCACTCCTTCACCACTGCTCAGATGAGCCATAAAGATGCTTCTAAAACTGTTTGGCAGGCAATTAGGTCAAACATTCCCAATGACAAGCCACAGAGGCACTGCTCTACAAGTTTTGTTGGACTGGATAAAGTTTCTGTACCACAAATACCCCTTTCTGATTCACAAAAGAAAAAAATAACACATGCTAATACAGAGAGGTTTCTTCTCTGGCTTTTTTGAAATGTCTGTGCCTGAAAGAAGGCTGAACAGTGAGGGGCTAAGCATTCTCCACTCCCATAACAAGAGATGATGGAGACCAGAAGGACTGTTGTCTAGTCTGGTCTTTACAAGAGATTATCATGGGGATTCATAGGTTCCTCAGGTAGATTTTTCCAGTGCTTTACTACTTTTCCAGATCTTAAGTTTTCGTTGTTGTGATTTACATTGATTTCTGTTTTGGACTGTGGGCAGGGAAGACACAGAGCCCTCTACACTCAAATTTAACGGTTTTAAAAAGAACAGCAATAATAATAATAATAATAATAACAACCCACAAAAAAGCACACAAACTGTAAAAACAAACCCCAAATCTCTCTTCCACTTCAAAGCCAAGAAATAGTGTGAAGGTAGTTTCTGCACAAGAGAGTGTCTTTTTTATTTCAGCCTGTCAACAGCCAGCTCAGGTAGATTAATCATTTTGAAAGAGCATTTTCACTGCCATATTTGATTTATTATAAAGTCTTATTTAACACAGTACATTTTGCTTAACATATTTTCCCTTCTAGCATGTATACAATAGCACAGATATGTGCTTTACCTCGGCACTCTGTTCTAGTTGGTGTACTCTGATATCCTATGCGACACTGGCATATGTAGGATCCTTGGGTGTTCACACACTCTCCACTGATGCATGGATTTTTCTCACATTCATCGACATCTGTAAATTACAGAGAGCATCTTACTGTCTTAGTATTTTACTAACACATTGGTTGAAAGGTAGTCATGTCTATAGGGTTTTGTAGTCAGAGAAATCAGTCTGCAGTTTGTAAGGAAAGGGACAATTAACCCTTGCTCCTTTCATCAAGATCTTGCAGATTTCCAAAATTAAGGGACTCAAGAGTCCAGCACCATACTTCTGATCAGGTGAAAAAAGCATTTATGGGTCTTTCTAGGACTGCAATCATGTTCCCGATGATTGCTTTCTTTTTTAACAATAATTCATTTGCATGCTCAAACTGCTGGCAGATATTCAAATGGATTATTATAAAACAGTAATAAACACATTATAGTTACATATTAGCAAAGCAAGAAACATTTCTGCATAATTTTGTGACTAGTTACAAGATGTTAAACACTGTCTTAGAGACAAAACTGCTGCAAAATGAGTTTGCAGTTGAGAGTAATTACTTTTTGCTGTTTTTACAAATATGAAGTCTTTTAGCAAAATCAATTAGGGTCAATACGCTGTGTGGAAAATAAAACTTTTAACACTCTCTTTTCCACTCTGTGCTCTACAGCAGAAAGCTGCGTACCAATGCATTCCCCTCTAACATCCAGTTGGAATCCTTTGTTGCACTCGCAGCGGTAGCTCCCAGGAGTGGGAATACAGCGTCCATTAAGGCAGAGATGTCGGAACATCTGGCAGTAGTCAGTGAAGTTCACCGACAAGATCACTGAAATAAAGAGAGTTGGAAAAATATTTTAATAGTTCATCATAATCATTTTCTGCAACCTGCGGCTTGTGCAGCATTTTCCATCGAAAGCCAAGAGTTTCTTTCTCTTTCAGTGCTAACGACCCAGCGAATCAGCAGGAAGGAGGAGAAAACATTGCCTTCTCTCTAAGAGCTCTATCTGAAAACAGCTATCAAACGCTGGCTTTTCATTTTGACAACTGTTTACCTCTTCTGCAGGACAAAAAAAAGGACTGACTCTGCCCATATGTAAGCACAAAGGGAGTGCAAGGCGCTCTAAGGACTCCAGTAGAAGCCAAGGTAGCAAGTCACAGCTAGGTAGTGGTTCAATTATCTCAGTGTTTACAGGTAACAGAGAGAGAAGACAGAGGGCTAACTCCAGAAGCTGAGCCTACACAGACTTTGGCAGGCCCACATGAGCTGGCTCTGTCTGTGCTCCCAGATGACCAGACACTGTGCAGCTTTCTCAGTGCAGTGTTACGCCTACATTAATAAAGTTTGCCTCGTGGGCTTATTAGCTCACCTTGGTGCTGAAGCATGACTAAAGAGTTTCAGTTGATGCCAGTGCCATCAGAGCCTGCTTGCACTTGCGCAGCACGTATGTGAAATGAGCTTTTGTTTACTTGCAAAGCATTTGTGCCGAAGCCACATGATGAGTTCAGGTGCCTACTGTGGACTATGCAGGCACTTAGTAAATTCACTGAACAAGGGACAAAATATGTAACCTACCGGCATCCTGCTTCTCTACAGGAGAAGCTTGATCCTGCTTCTTGGCTTCTTCCTTCTCTAGGGAAACCTAACCTATGCCATATTTTTCCTGAAAGAGGTTCAGCCTCAGTGTCCAGCAAACTAGTACTTTTACTTGTCCATTTTCTACCCAACCAAGCAAGAGTGAGAAAAACAACTTGACAACAGCTGCTTTCTCCTAACCAAGTTCTACAAGTAGCTACTCTGAGTTGAAGAGCTACTTGTGCTTATTAGTGCTGATACGCAGCAAAGCTCACAATATCCTTAAAATAATGTAGCTAATAAAACACATTGGCCTTTGTAAATACAGTGAGAAAGCTATGGTGGAATCCTAACCTGACAGGGAAGACAGTACCAATAAGGTACGTTTGCTGTGGGATATGTGGCAAACAGCAGCTATGATTAGAACACGCAGAGAGATTAGAGAGATACCAAAACTAAGCAAGGGATATGAGCAGCAGCAAGGAGCAAATTACTCCTACAAATGCATGTTTTCAAAGAAGCTAAATGCAAACAGTGCAGGAAAAGGTTAATATTTCATGCTTACCATGACTTGGTGGAGCACGAGATGGATAAACAATTTCTGGATGAGGGCCCACAGGAGGGTAACCACGAGGAGGAAGGACTGTATCAGGAGGGATTACACCAGGACGGGCCGGGGGAAGGTCAGGTCTTGCTGGCAGCATAGCAGCAACAGAGCACAATTTGCGATACTCATCTGAAACACGAAAACATGAACGCTGATTTAGACTCATACAGCAACTCCACTTAATCAAACCAGCCCCCTTTTCACACAGTGAAACCTCCCTTTTCAGACTAGCCACAGCAAATCTTAAATAATCTGAAAAATTAGAGGCTATGTCAGTTTTCTTCATAGTAGGAAGCTTTGTTCTGTGAATCAAGTAGTTAAAGAAGGAAGTCTAATGGATTGTCAAAAGACTGCTAACAGAAAGACAACGTTATTGACAGTCTGCATTTTGAAATTAAGCACTGAGGGACGGAACTGATTCTAATCTATTTAGTCCACTTTCAGGCAACACCTTTGACAAACTCAGTGGCAAGTTTACCTAAAGAATGACTTTTTGACTTGATCCCAAGTTAATTTAAAATAAAATTTGCTACAGAGTTAGAAAAGTAAGGAAAAAGGAAAAATCATGATTTCAGCTCGTCTCAAAACTCAGCTTCCTTAAACAAAGTATAAACAATGTATAAACAAAGTATAAGCAATGGGGAAAAACTAATTAGAGAATGAATATACTAACACTATTCTATTGCCAAAATAAGGTTTGTCAATAAAAGCAGAAGCCAAATGAGGTGCAATCAAAGGAGTCTACACAAAGAGAAACCTAGTCTGATCCACACTGAGTTCATCCTTCCCCAGCGGATGGGAAAATGATCTATTTTGCTCTAAGCACAGTCTGTGCTCCGTGTTATACATTCTCCTATTGTTTGTCTCTGTAAGTGGCATCTGCCCTACTGCCCCATTTTTCCTCCTGCACCCAACTCTTTTGTCTTCAGCAAGTGTGGGGCTGGAACGCACAATCCAAAGAATGTACAGAGAGCACTGCAATTAAAGGCCACATTTCCAGCTGACCTAATTCATGACCACAATTCACGTGTATATAAATAACTATTTGTGCAGTCAGTATCTTTCAATTTCAAAACTTTAAAGTTTATGGCAGGGGAGAGGAATAACATAAGAAAAACAAAATGCTGAAGTGATGAATGAATTTCTGAAAGGGTATATTGAATTAAAAATAAGAGTAAATTCAATGTGCAGAGAACTACAGTAGGTATTTCAGCCTTCAGCACTTCCATCATCTCAGGTCTATTTCCACCTGTAAAACATATTAGATACTTCTCCTTAATCACAGCGATTTTGACAAATGAATATGACAACTTAAGATTCTGCTTTTCCATAATATGATTCTTGCATTTATTTTAATTATTTTCAGTGATCAATTTGTTTCATATGTCACTGTACTCCCCTGTTGTTTGTTAGTGATTTTAACCTTTAAATCTTTCCCAATAATATGTATTTTTTAATTTGTTTTGTTCCAGTCTTATGTTATGCCTACTCATAGGCATATCTGCTCTCAGTGAGTGGTCTGTCTGTGATCCAGCAGACATGGAAACATTCAGAAGAAACAGTGCCTGTCTGAGTACGTATACAGCCTCCAATATGCAAGTGTTTGTTAATGATGGCACTTTTAATAGCCAGTCCTCTTGTTAAACATTATCTACAATTCTTCTTACTCATTTTGAAAGAAACTATATATTTTTTTCTTTCTTTCTTTCCTTTTTTACTCTAGATTGGTAATGTCCAATTACCCAAAGCCAAACTACCAAGAGCCTAGGCCTTCCACACAAAAAGAAGTTAGAGCCCTGTAGCTGGCCATCCACTGAATGGAGTTAGGACACTTAAAGGAACTGTTCAGGTGAGAATAGACACCACTAAGTCCCTGAGATAGCACTTGGAGTATTTATAGTGTCAGTGCTAAACTCCCCTCATTCTGTATGAACAATTACCACTGTGTTATGCAATGAAATACAATGTAAGCCCCCTTTTATTGCAACTCTAATCTCCATGTGTAATTTCTAGCAATAAACAGCCCATTTTATAGTAGCATCTGGGTCTGCTGCCTACGCTGGACATGCAACCACTTGGTTACATTATGCAGCTACTTTATATTACAGTAAATTTCCATTTCAGAGTTAAAGAGACTTTGACTCACTGGTATCTTTCACTCAGAACTCTTGTTCTCTTGGCATATATTGAGCAGTGACTGAACCTGACTGAATAAGGATGGTAATGCCTTGCATACGCACAAGGCCCTTCGAAGGATTTCAAAACACTTTTGAATAGATAGAAATTTACAGTGTTAATTTATATCCCAAGACAGAAAAACAGTGGCATATAACTATAGTCTGGAAGACATGGATTTATGAGTCAGGAAGTCCTGGCTTCTAATGCCTTCTCCATCACTTGTCTCAGCCTCTGACCTGGCCAAATTACTTCACTTTTCCACCCAGTTTATTCAACAGTTAGATATGGATAATCAGCAAATATGTAAAGAAAACAGAGAACATGTTAAGTAGACCTTCCTCCTCTTCTTTCCACTAGATGAACATCAGAGATTAGACTGTTTTTTTAGCATTATTGTAGTCAGTTCTCGACATTTAATATTTTTGAATATTAGTAAGAAGATAGAGAAGAAACGTTAAAAGACTTGGTGAAGTTATTATCTTACATTAGTGCTCCTGTATTGGGCAGCTTCAGTCACAGGATTAAAATAAGTATTATCAAAAACAGTGAGCACTCCCATAGGTAGTGTCCAATTTTTAGTGCTATACTGTTATAGCGTGACCACTCCACTCCTTCCTCCTAAACTCTGCACCTCAGTTGAGCTCTCCCCAGCCATCCTCAAGCTTCTTGTATTCCTCTTTTCTGCCCTAAGCATCCTTCCTCCACTCTCTTAGACCTAGTTTCACAATCTGCTTACCATCTTCTCTAAATTCAAAGTTCCCATTACCTGGGGATCTCAATACATAGCGAGGCAATAAATTACAGAACACATTTTGGAGACAGTCAGTGGAGTTGCATAACTTAAATAAAATAATGTTTGCTGTTAAATATAAGAACATAAATGGCACCTCAGGAAATTGAGCATGACAAAGAAGAAAATCACATTTCCTGGTGGGAAAAAATCCTCAGGAAATAAGGATCTATCAGAAGGATCTGGAGAAACCTGAAGCTACAGATCATTTTGAAAATGTAACACCAAACAAATGAGCTCATCTAGAATACAAAATATTCCTAACAACAGATAAATTGCTTTGCCCCTGTTGGTATGCAGTCCTGAGCAATGTCTTATAGTTCAACCTTGGTTGGACTACACAGTCTCCTGAGGTGCTTTCTAACCTCAGTCATCTCATGCGACTCTTTTTGCAACGAAAATTTTACTGATAAAGGAAAATCACTGCCTAATTCAGTGTTCTATCCCCCTTGTAAGAAAGGTGGTTTCATACCAGTAGATCTGATGGGACACATTTCGGGAGCACTCACTGCACCAGACGACCAGCAGCGCCCGCTGTCACAGCAACACTGCATCTTGGACAAAGGCTGCGGAAGCTGGTTGCCGCAGCGCCCGTTAGTCAGAGAAGAGAAGCAGTATCCAGGACGCACATCTATCAACAGAAAGGAAGGGATAGGTAATCACTAGTGAAGTATATGACTTTTAAAGATAACAAAGGTACTACTTTTCTTAGGGGATTACATTTGTGGAAAATTAGCATCTCCAACATTAAAATAATCATAAGGTAGAAGGCAGATAACCTTAAAGATGTAGAGAATATTTGGGCAAAGTGGGATTTACTGCAGGTGTAATGTCCCTTACGTGAAAGCTGAAGTGACAGTAATAAATAACAGTGGGATATGTAGATAAAATAAGTTTCAGTGCCCTCAAAGAATTCCAGTGTGATCACTGTTAAAAATAGTACCAGATCAGGTCGATTTAACCTTTGGTTTGAAAGAAATTGATGTACAGCAATTTATGCATCATAGTTCCAAAAACAATAATTATTATTGCATTAGTCCTGACTTCCCCATATGTAGTGATTTGACAAGATATAGACTTGCAAGCAAGGAAGAGCAAAGCAGCTCTCCTGGTGCAAACACATTGTTTATGGAGATGGGTTGGCTTCCCGTCTGAAAAGGGCAGGAATGTGCTGTATGAAGAACATCCTGTACCCAAATTTCATACACTCAGCTCAAATAACACTTTACAGAGATCTCCTAGCTTAGAGAAGGGGTTGAAAATGTGGAAGGCAGCAAATAATAAATAAATAAATAAATAATCTGAAGCTTTGAGCAATCAGTTCACAATAAATGTCATGTCTTGTCTAATTCCATGTAAGCTCTGGTGTGATTTGATGCTGCATGATAAGCCAGACCATGTTTGTTTCTACAGAACAAAAATATTTGCTGTCAAAACGCAGAGGAAAAAGTTGCAGACATAACATTACTACATCAGTCATCATTCCCTAAAGAAACAGTATTTCAGTTATCCAGGGCATGGTGGAGTCATCTGTCTAACTGTGGCTTTCAGAGTTTACTAGCTACTCTAGTGGATATAAAAAAGCAGGGAAGTTTCTTGTTATTTTGAGGAAATTGATAATATAGAGATATGTTGTGAGAGCCTGTGATGGTTCTGCCTCTGCCTTTTATTAGCCGGAACCCTGAACATGGATATCAGTGGTGGTGCAGGGTAGGGAGTCAGCTGGCCTTTGCTGTCTGACTCTACAGAGTTCAGTTATTCTTATAAGAAAATCTGAAATGCAGAAGGATCTATTCAGTTGTGTTACTGGTCCTCCCTTTCCCTCCTGGTCCCCAAACCCATACACTCCTTAGTCTATCATTTTAAAATGAAAGCTTTGGTGCAGATGTTCTACACAGCATCTGGAGAGCTTTGCAGGTGCTTAGGGTGATGGGAAGCACGTGATAAGGAAGAGAGTCCTCTAACAGACTCCATCATCACCCTTTGCAATTCATCCTTCTCAGATTTGGTAAAGATCAATTTTTAAAACCTCTGAAAGCAGTAATGGGCAAGAGGAGGGGAAAGGCTCTACAAAAGGTCTGGCTATGGGAAGGACACAGAGACACAAAGAGTAGGTGGGCAAGTATAATAGGAAAACAGTTTTCCAGTAAAAAAAAAAAAAAGAAAAAGAAAAAAAAGAAAGAAAAATCTGAAAGAAAATAAAAAAAAGAGAGAGAGAAAAGGCAATCACACAGTAACATTCTGAGCAAATGAACTTATGTCAGTTGGGAGTGTGGGTCAACAGCTCTCTTCATGGTGGACTCCATACACTTGGGTTGAAATGCCCTGCTTTTCTTTCTCCTCTTCAGCTTTCAGATAGCTTATCTGATGCTTTGTCTATTTGAATTTTTAAGGTTTGTAACAGTGGAACTCCTGGTTCTTCCTTTGGATGTTTGGCTCCAAAGCGGCTTAGCTCAAGTCCATTAAGGGACACGTTTCTCAGAAGCACTTCCTCATCTCTCGCAGAATAGACAGGCTCAGCTAACACTTTTCACTTAAAACTGCCGTGTGGTAATTAAACAAACACTACATGTTTTGCCCAGCTCTACTACAGATTTGGGCTCTATCTTTATTAATATGGCATGTATGCAGCCTGCATACTAGACATAAATCCAAAATATTTACAGATAATTAATAGTGCTTCCCATTTAGCACATGTTGACTTGGACATAAAGCCAAAATTTTAATGATGGCTCATGGCCTGGAATATTATTTAACACAGCCTGTCCTCATTTAAATACCCAGTTCTTTCACTAAACCATTTCAGTCTGTAAATATAATGAGTAAAAAAGGCTACAAAACAGCAGGAATATAACATGGGCATGAATGTCGGGCAAGTTTAACTAAGCAATGAGTATTAAAAAGAAGTAGACAGAAATACTGAATCTCTGTACAAGTTCATTACTAAAGAAAGGAGCATCTTTTCCATAAAATTAAGTACATGTAGTCATCAATGATCCACACAGTCATTTAGGAGCTACTAATCTGTAGTAATAAAAACCACTGGCATTTTCAGTGTACAGTATGTATCCTAACCATCAAAATGCTGTTCTTGATAGTGAAAGAAGTTCATTTCTCCTAATCTACTATTCAAAACGAGTCATATTCCAAACTACTTGCAGATTTCCAGAGGAAGTTAGTATCATTTGTTACTTTTCTCTGTGAAGTCATTTTTATCAATCTTTTTCCAAATGCTTTTCTACAAAAGATGCTAGTAAAGGAAGTTATCTTGAACTGCGATGTTGTCAATGCGTATAAGCTGCTGAACATACAAGCCAAGACTGTGGAAATTAAACTTTTCCTTAAATGACAATAAATGCTCACAAAGCACCAATAAGAGTGGGGAGGAAAAACAAAAGTAATTATTGCTTAAAAATGTCATTTAATTCACGCAGTCCTCCGGTACTCAAGCTTGGAATACCAGTTGTGTTCTATCACAGTGAAAGCTGCTACACAGAATAGCAATGTTAAATCATCACCATCACAGGAGCAGCTACAAATGTCCCAGATCCAGCTTATCACATTATTTCCATTAATGAAAAATATCTGAACTATGGTCATAAGAGCTGGAATAATAAAAAAAAAAAGGCGGGGGGAGATGAATTATCTTATTACTCAGTTAAGCTTGCTTTTTTACATGACTGCTGAATAGAACATGGGCTAAATCGGAAACTAACATGACAGAGTGAGAATATCAAGAACTGCTATTTTAAGGCAAAAATACAGCATGACAGAAAAATCCTAATAAAAAAATGTGAGGGAAGGTCACAATGAAAGAAGAGGGAAGGAAGAAACCTCCCACAAATGGGAAACTCACTTCAGAAAACAGACAGGCACGTGATGTACTTTACATAAACAAAGGATTTCAAGAATATCTCATGTTGAAATACATTTCTGGTACAATGTTATCCATCTCAGAGATTTATGAAGATTCAGGGCACCTATTGTTTTATCAATCATAGTATTCTCACCTATGCACTTTAAGCCATCAGGAGCTGTATAAAACCCTGGTGGACACTTGCAGAAGTAACTGCTAACTGTGTTTGAACACTCTCCTCCATCACAGATTCCAGGAATGGTGCTGCATTCATCAATATCTTTAAGAAACAAACAAAAAGAAAAAAAAAAGGAGAGAGAGAGAGAGAGAAGCAGGAGCAAGTTAGTTCTGGCAACAGAATATACATTTTATAATAGCTACTAATCAAATTTCCATGGTCCCTTAAGAGCAAAACCAGCAGTTGCAAATATGGATCAGGCTCTTATTTTGTCAAACATTTTATAAACATACATGAAACAGAATCTAAAATAATATTATATCTGCAAGTTGAAAAGAAAAAAAAAAAAGAAAAAAAAAGAAAGCCAAAGAGCCTAACTGCTTAATGATAGATGAAAACTGCCCTGGGGATTTACTAACTGTAAGTAAACCATGATCTCTCAAATTCAAAATCTGTGAACTAGAATTATCAAGCCTGTTTTGAGAAAATTGTCATGGCACCTGTAATGACTCCAGTGATGAGGGAGCTTTACGCTTACACCTCACATTAAATCCAACAGCACAGTGTCTCATAACGCTGGGCAATGATCCCATACAGACTTGTACTGAGGTATAGCACCTATTGAATTGCCCTCCCACTTCTTTGGGCATTTTTTGTCCATCCACCCCTTCCCCCCCCCGCCCTTTTGTTTTCTCTCTTGGAACTGCCCCACATAAAAGTATCGACCAGTCAGACACTGTTCAAGTAACCCAATCTGATAGGATTATAGTTCAAAGGCTGACTGCAGGCAACAAAGATTACCATTTCTACCTTCTCTTTTCGGCAAATATTCTGATGTACCAACAAATTTCTAGACAGAAACTGAAACATTTACCACAGAAAGAAGGAAACAAGTCAAGCAATGTCCATAATCTGCCTAAATTTTGTCAGCAATTTTAAAATAAAATTTATATTGTGAGTGCAATCATTAAGAAATATCGACTTATTTACTAAGCAATAGATCTAGTGCAGAGAATTTTTCAAAATCTGCATAAAAATATAACAAATATCTTCTTATATCTTATCATTCCTGTTTACATAGAGGGGATCGGCACTGTTTCTTCCACAGCTAGGAGCTTATGGTAACTACAGACATGCAAATAACAAACCTGTGCCAGCCCCTAATGCTTCTTAATCACCCTCAGTCCCCAGCCTGTGACAAGTAGCTCTTTCCCCTGGTTTCCCATGACTTGGCTTACAACTCAGCTGTATCTACTTAGCACTGCTCTCATCTTCTAGGGACCTGGAGCCCAGCTGAGCTTAAAGACAGCTCTCTTCCTGCTCGGTGCCTACAAGAACCAGCAGCAGAGCAGCCTGGAAAGGGAGACTTGCTTCAGAGAGCCTGCAGTGACAACCAGCTGTCATGGGCGGCCACGGGCAGCACGTAGCTCTCCGGACAGGGAGAGCCCCACAACGCGGAACGGCACCGCAGGGTGCCCTCTAACCGCTCCTCCAGAGATCGCCGGACAGAGACACACATGGCTGTAATAATGATTTCACCAACCACAAACATTTCTGAGATGAAACACTGCAACACCACCCAACACGCCAAGGCAAGACGTGAATAATATTTTAGTCATTTACAATGATTGGAGGAATTTAAATGTAACGCCTAAATTGGAACTTGGCCCCAACAGATGGGGGAAACACCCGAAGTCCCACAGGACCATTAATGAGCTTCCAAGCAGAGAGCATCTTAGTTCTACTCCTCCTTTGCAGAGGATAATAAAAAACTGACCAATTCCTCTTCCCCTAGGTAACGAACTGGATGCTCTAGCACCACTGTGGGACTTGCTTTTGTGGGAGAGGAGCATAGGGACGAAGGGCGGCCCACACGTCGGGTGACCAAATGTATAGACATGTATAGCACCGTTGGGCCCTGGGTACTCGCGCTCTCCCCAGCATCAGCGTCCGCTGTCGTGATGTGGGTCACATTCCTCGCTTGGGTGTAGTGGAGGGGTGTGACTTTTTGTTCAGTGCTACTTAGAGGGTGTTGCCAAAGCCTCTAGTCCGAGTGCCCTGGGAGCGCTGCTAAGAGACTTCTGGCTTCTGCTCCAGGATTATGCTCTGCAGGAGTCCTAAAAGTCTCAGTGACAAAAAATGTGGAAATTAGGTTTTGGTCTGAATAGAGTCCTTAATTAACACAGAAAAATGTACTTGTAAGTGGATCAGATTCAAGCATCTTCTGACTCAAATTTACCAGTGTTTATCTTAAAGTTAATGTTGACACAGTTTATATAGAGTCTGACCTTTTTAAAAGCAAAATCACCACTCTTTATTTTAGGGTTGAGCCTAGTCCAAACAGTATTTCATTATTTATATTAGTGTTGACATTAATATAAGCAATATTGTCACTGTTAAGCATGCAAGTTTTATAAAGGTAAGTACACTTGATGTACTCACAGTCATGAATGTCACTCGAGGAAAAATTACTCCCACATCACCACAAAACCACACTTAACCTCAGCATTAACGCAACTAGAACAGGAATGGTGATATGAAATAAAGCGACACTTAAAATCTAGTTTCCCACCACCTGTTCTAATACGCGGACCATTCCCTAGAGGTCTCATTTCCCCTCTTGTTCTGCTGTCTCATTATATTCTGTGATTTCTGTTGTGATCTGTGCTCCTCTGTGAAGGACAGTAACAATAACCCAACAGGTTGCCACCCATTCTGTTAGACCAGTGACCAAGAATCCCAATATGCTTCATAAATAACACATCAGTGAAGTCAATCTGCAAGTAAAGAATTACACAGTATGATACTTGATTTCAGGATCTGGCCCCTACCTGATGAGACATATTGGTTAAAAGAGGTTTTTACAGTAAGTTAAATCATAAAACCACAGAAATGCTGGCTGGGAATGACTTTTGGAGGTTTCTAGTCCAACCTTTGACTTGGCAAAGGATTACCACTGATACTAAGATTGGATCATCCATGCCCTATTATCTGGATCTTTAAAACCTCCAAAGATGGTGATTCCACCACTCATCTAGTGGCTTCTTCCAGGGCTGTTAACCTGCCTCCTGTTAAGCAAAAGGAATCTTAAATTATAGTGGTCATTCTTCACCTTTTTATCTTTCCTAAGTGCTTGATGGGCAGATAATAAATGCTGGTCAAGCACTCGGGAAGTTATTCAGGATGTTCAGAAAACATGTCAGGGTCAGTTCCTCTACTGTCAGTCACTGTGATGGTTGACAATGCCAGTGATTTACACTCAAATTTTCCCCTCTGAAATCAAGATTGCAGTATCTCTTCCTCATAATTACATTATAAGCAGGGCAGATTTCCACATCAATAGCTACCACCTGCCATACTTCCAAACTAGGATCCCCAGTAAACAGAAAATGTTTGGCCTTTCTTTGCATCTGCAACGATATGGATGAGTTCGTAGCTTAGCTGTGAAGTCCTCATTCAGCAATGTCAAACTCTTACTAGTATCAAGTATAATTTACCTGAGTAGGTGGGGATATACAACATATATGCCTTCAGATTAAAAAAAACCCAAAAAAACAGACATGTGCTTCAAACATTTCTAAAGCAACGTATCAGTTAAATATATTTTTAGTTTTAATGTTTAATTTGTTTCAGATGTACCTTTTAGTCTGTAAAATATTACATGAAAAATAAAGTCTGGAAAAAGCTGCAGGGCCAATATTTAAGGTTCTCTGTTTCAGAAGGAAAAAGGACCGTTATTTCTATTTGTTATGAAAAATATTACTCAAGGCAAATACTCAATACTCAAGGCAAAAAGAGATTGCAAAGTTTGTGACAAACAACAACAAAGCCAACAAAGTTGGCTCCCAAAATATTTCCCCCCTTTATTTGCCGAAGAAAGTTCTGTAAGTTCTTACCATCACATTTTTGTGTCACTTCATTAAACTTGTGTCCAGCTGGGCATTTGCACTCAAAAGATCCAACAGTATTAATGCAATTTCCCCCTTGACAGATCCCAGGGATGGCTTGGCATTCATCCACATCTATCATATAAAAAAGGAAAAAACACCTACTTTTAATTCATTTCTCAAGAACAGCCATAATAATTTGTCTACACAGAAATTAAGCAAATATGCTTAAAACCAGTATTCACCCATCAAAATATTATACATGCTTGTGAAGAAAGACACCAATTTTGAAACCACCCTATACAAAGTATGATTAAGTACAGTTCTCTAAATATTTTCTGCAGGAAATCACATTGTTATTATTGTTACAGACATTAAATATCTAACTGCTATTGCTTTGTTTTTCCAAAACATCTGGGGAATGATGATACAGAGAACACAGCCTGCCAAAAGCCAGGGCCCTTTAAAGCCAGGCACCCCAAATCATTTGCCACTTGGAAAATGCTGGCACTTCTGTTCAGTGCAGAGCCTGTATGAGCAGATCCCAGAGGCTGGATGAGCCGAGGAGGTCCCACCATCCCTATCACGTGCAGCTCCTCAGCTCCTGAGGCTCCTGGAGGGGACAGTACAGTCATTACTGATAGAACTGATTAGCTCTTCACTCCAGCAAGACGAGGCACCACAGGCCATAAGTTATGGTCAGGAGTTTCACAGCCATAATTCATGTCTCAAGAGGCATCATTAATGACCTCAGACACTCATAACTTTGTTTTGCATTTCACTGTTTATATCTCCCTCTTTGTTTTTAATTTCTCACTCAGGAAAATAAAATGATGAAGATGATACCACAGGCTAGGTAGGAAGCACAATACAAATGTGTTGAGGGGGCCCTAGGTTTTGGCCTAACAACTCATGCAGTTCAACAACATGCGTGTCATGGCCAAGGGCAGAAGTGTTGCTGTGACTCAGGAACTGCTAGAGGAAGAGCAGGAACCGCAGTGCGGACCATGGATGTCTTGCTCACAGTCCCTGGGACAGCCGTGTGGCTGCTGTTCCCCCTCCTCCTGGAGGGAACCCAGTGCTCACCCCCTAAAAAAACACCCCCAAATCCTTCCCGTCGCCCATTGCCCACAGGGACACCAGCTGCTGCTGGTAAAACCTGATGTCTTCAATGTTTGGGCTTCCCACTAGGATTGGTTTCTACATAGGGACACAAGTTGAAGGAGATGGTGCCTTCCAACCTCCCTTTATAAATCCCAGAGAGCCAGCTGTAACGTGTCCTGTAGTCTGAAAAGCAAAATGCGATGTCTGTACAAAAGGCCAAGAGGCAATTTCCCTGGGAGTAGGAAGTTTCGCGGATGCCAAGGGGCAGATTTGTACCACATAGCAGAGCATTATGTAAAGAACCCCGAGCCGACTATATCGGGTCAGGCAGCGCGGGCGGCAGAGCCGCTCCGGCGGGTGCCCGAGCTAGCGCGGGTGCTGGGAGGCCCGGGGAGCCGCGGCACCGCCGCGAGGCTGCTGCTCTCTCCCTAACGCACGGCGCAGTGTTTGAATAACAACAGCCATGCCAAACTTCATGGCTCGGTATTGACTTTAAAAAAAAAATATAGAACTCATGCTCCTGAGTCACAACGTCTGTTTCAAAATCCCACCTTTTGGCTTTCATTTTTGTACTTTGTATCTTTAAAAATCTCAGCTGTGATATTAATTTAACTTTCGGCCAGACAGACAAAGTCAAACTGTGGGCAGCAATATTTACTTTTTAGAACAAACTTGCCCCCACCCCCTCCGCTTTATTTTTTTCCGATTCGTCCACACAGTAATAACGGTTTCGTCTCTTCAGAGAACCTGGATTTTATTTAACCTGCTTTCCTTTATTTAGATTGAATATGGATGTGAAATCCCTGAAATGTCTTCAGTCTGAATGAATGTTATCTGATTTCAAAAGGACTGGATTTTGTACAATTGCATGAAAAATAAAGCTAATATGTGGTTCCATAGCAAATCTGTTGAAATTATGAACACATTACAGGAGAGCAGATCAACTGAAAAGTACAAGTCAAATGTACAGGGCCAAAACTGTGTTGGCACCGTGTACAGATTAGCATAAATGCAGCTGCATGCTAAGAAATGTGCACAGAGCAGAGAGAGCCCGTGCGAAACCACCGGAGAGGTCACCACAGCTTCTCTGTGACACAGGCAGGAGGGATACAAGCCGGGGTGGCATGAGGTCAGGGGTGTGGGCCATATCTTCATGCACATAAAATCTCTGAACTGTCCAGAACTCAATTCGCAGATTGCTGCAGAGTTTAGCCCTGACCCTTAGCAGCGAGGTGGGGACGCCGCCGTGGAGCGGCTGAGGTTATGGGACGGTACATCACGTAGCCTACACAAACATGCCCATCTCACAGCTCATCGTGCCTGTCTGCAGGCACCAGCACTTGGACTTGGCCTGGGAAGGAGGATAACTACATTTTTATTGCAATGGAATGCCTTGAAGTTCTTTGCGGGAATTTTGTGATTAAATGAAATTACTAATAAACTTATAATCTTTATCTCCCTCATTTTCAAAAAACACTGTATCTTACTAGAAAATGTTAGACAGATCAAAATAAGCTAGTCCCAAAGATACGGCCCTGGGAATTTATAATCTACATCAGTTTAATACATAGCTGCCCCTGTTAACTTTCTCCTGTTTCCTGCCAGACATCCAGACAATAAAAGAATTTATACAGCTGGAAGTATTAGAATAAAAGCCAAAAGCAGTGTAAGGACTTTCTATGGTAAGGCATGCTCAGAAAGAAGCAACATCTGGGTGGATTTTACGATTTGAAACAAATGCAAATGCATTTCAAAAATTGTATAAAATATATAATAAGGCATTTCAAATGGCACAACATGCACTTTTTTTCCAGGTCGAAGCAGTGTAGCTCAAGAGATAAGACACTCCAGATGAATCCAAAACCAACAATTCTGAGCTAAAAAAAAAAACTCACAACAGACAAATGGAACAGCATCACCACAGATTGATTTCTGCATGTTTTGAGTGCTGATTGAAGCAGATTAATTTCTTCCATGGAAAGGTCCAGTGGAACCCACAGGAAAGCATCCTTGCAGAACCAAGTGAATGTGCTGCTGGCAGCGAAAACTCAGGAAGGTGCTGGCCGCTCTCACATGACCTCAGTTGCTAATGTACTCACTTGAACATCGGGCACTCACTGAATCATGAAGTAATGTATCTGACAGTGTTTTTCCATTCTTCACACATATAGCAAAGAATGGCTTAGGACAGGTCATTCACAGCAGCATAACTCAATTAACATTAATCCAGTAACAATTTCATCAGCTTTTGGGGAAGCTTTGCTGCTCACTTACCTTGACAGGCTCCGGTTCGAATGTTTGGAATGAAACCTCGGCGGCAGGGATGCGGCTGGGCAGGACACATTTCACAGGGGTGGCCCCAGGCTCTCCCCACGGTCGCACAGCACAGGGTTTTTGTGCAGACTATTCCACTGAGCTGTCCTTGGCACATCTGGTTCGTCACCAACGTGAAGCACGGGCCAGTCCTATAATCTGTGCCAAAGACAGGAAACCTAATCAGCATCACAACACAAATACATGACAAAATTTCTAATAAAAAATAATGGCAACAGACTTGGCAAGCCTTCTGCACATAAATTTCCCACCTTATTCAACAATCTCACTTGCCAGTGTTGTATTGAAGACTTCTGTCAAGTTTACTTGCCTTTCAAATCTACTGAGAATAAGCAGATCTGTGAACTATTTTACCAGGAATACTAGATACTTAAGATTCTCCAGGTCCCCCTTGCAGCTTGGTTTAATCTCAGTTTGGGAGGTGTTTTCGCCAAATTGAATACAGTTTGTTTAAATATTCAGCACATTAATTAAAATAATACTGATAAAAGAGTTAGGATATGTTTATTTCCACACTGTTGTTCTCAAATGAGTCTCAAGAGATAGGAATACAGACTACAGGAAGTTTTTTGAGGACAGTTTTCACTGTTATGCAGCCATATGCTATACCAGATATATGGGTAAGCTCTGCCTACAGCTGAATGGAGGGCATGTGGAACACATCTGCTTTGATTTGTTTATGGTAGGACAGGCCACTTACTTATCCAACAGACAGAATTAAACTAAGATGTTACTAAAATACTGGTAGGCTTTATTTTGTTCCATTCTCCAAGGGCAACAACCAAACAGTGGTACTGCCAGCTCCCCCCATCTCCTGCACATCCGGGGTGCACACTCCAGCTAATTCTTCATCAGTGATCCTAAAATGTTTTCCTGTAGTGGTGCACCGGAATGGAGTCCAGCATCCCGAAAGGAGAGCCAGCAAATTATGGACCTAATGTTCATCTGTGCTGAAATAGTTACCAGCTGCCTGGAGCCAAGGTCACTGAACAGTCCACGCTGTCTTGTAGTGATGACATCATAAATTCCTCCAATTTTCATGCCACTTCCAAACATTGTTAACAATTAAATGTTTCCACTAGACCATTGATAAAATGTGTTCAACAAGGCAGTAGTAGTAACCTATCTCTTCCCCAACTGTTCCACAGGACTCTTGCTGGACAAACACTTCCAAATTGTACCTTGAACCCTGTCATTTAATGCATCTTTATTCAAGTTAATGGATGCTATGCCAATATACTATAATCCTACTTATTAAAAAAGCCACTTGATTTAGTAAGTAAAATGAAGACCTGCAAGATATCCCGAAGCAACAATATGCTACACTGCCTGCATTATATTTATCAACAAAAACATCTTCTCAGAAAGACTAAATTCATTTGAAAGACCTATTTCTGTTAAATTTGTACTATCTAATTATCACTACTCTTCACTAGCTCTGTGTTCAGTCTTGTGACTGCTATTTTATCCTTTCCCTATTTAACACATCTATCACTTATCCCAAATCATTTCATTTCTTCCTTTTAAGACTGGAAAAGCACAATTTTCTTCCGTCTTCTGGAATTCTGTCCTCTGTCACAATCACTTATATATAATCCACTAAAAATTCATTCCAAGATTGACTTCTCACCCTTGAGAAAAACAAGGTCTAAAAGACATTTCCTCCTCACAGGATGCAAAACTTCTAACACTAAAACAACAGATGACAAATTCTTCAGGAATCACACAGTTTTGTGCTTGGAAGTGAAAGCTCCAGCCTACCTCCTCAGACCCCTCACGGTAGAGTGTCCATATAAAGTTCACCCACAGACAGTTAAACTCAGAATTATCTTGCTCTCTGTTGCAATGAGAAGCATGCATCAGACAGTACCGAATACCCCATCTTTATTTTACTTTAGAATATGAACAAATTGGCATTTAGCATCATTTGCTTTCAAGCTATAAATGACTTAGCAGTGATTAATATGACTTAGAAATACTGTGAACCGAGTGAAGTTAACTTCATAATCATGCAGATCTTTTCACAAGGTTTCAGTAATAAAAAGTAGGTCAAATATGTGTTCAAAAGCAAATCCAACTCCTTGTTATCATCTGAGCTCACAGACCTTAGTATGGAGAACTACAAAATTTCTCCTCATCTAGTGGCATCCCTGCTGAAAGTTGGCACTGTGATTTTCAGCAGAATGCTTTATACGCAATACACAACCTTGCAGGTAAATACAGCCTCAGGAGGCTTCATGGATCCCACAGTACAGGTTTGTGCTTCTAAGCCTAATATTTGGAAAATTATTCTATTTTTTGTAGTAGTAAATGAAACTAGAATCTCCAGTCTGTTGTAGAAAATTGCAAGTTAAAAAAAAAGTTACTGGGTAAATAAAATGCAGCACACTACTGTCAAGCACAAATACACTATCAGAAAGCTAGCTTTATATTCCCATCCCTCCCTCTCACGTAGAAAGGCTTAGAAAAATATAGGATGGGATTTCCAAAGAAGTTCCCAGAAACATCCAAAGGCTGGACATTTGGATATGGAAGAAGGTAGCGGGGGAGAAGGGAACTGTGGATGCATCAGCTCAAGAGGCACCGGTAATAATGAAGATAGTGAGAAACCTAACAGTAAGAATGACGAGAATCGTATCAAGCAAATTATGTTTGGTGATTTTAGGCATATAGGTAAAGACAACATGTAGGAGAAAAAAAAAAAAAAAAAAAAGTTAGGCTTCAATGACCTGTGGATGAAGGATCTTAAAGGAAACCTAAAAACTTGTGGATACAATCACATTTACCTGAACAACAGAGATTCTAAGCAGATCCATCCATACAGAAACATAAATGCTATCTTTTTTCCTGAATTTAAAAAACAGGAATCGGATAAATGTGTATGAAAAACTCGTTAACAAATCTGTAATAAAACAGCAGCAATGCAGATATGGTGAAAGTGACCAGCTCTTAGAACTGAAGTTCTCTGAGAAATCCTCGTTTCTTGAGAGGACTGGAAACCATACCTTACTTCACTTTCACTACACAAACATGAAACACTACAATTTTAATGGGAAAACAAGGGTTTCCATCACTGCATGTTGCGTAGCATATCAGCCATTCCTCTCTCCTCAGGCAAAGCAGCAATACATTTAGAGATGATGGAGAAAAGCATTAAGAGGCCTTGCTTTGGGAGGCAGTATGTGCTATGCCTGCAGTGAGAGGTTTTGCTGTAAAACTCAAGAGTTACAGAGGGACCAAGACAGGCAGGAGAGCGTGAGATGCCCAGGAGCTGACTGCAGCAGCAAACACCAGTCCGTAGGGCACACAGAGATACAGAAAGCAAAGGTTCAGCCTTTCAGGCTCAATTTCCACAGCAGGCATGTCCTTTTGAGTGATTTTAGGTATTTTCAACACGTTAAGCTCAGAGAGAGAACAAACAGAGGGCTTCACACACACACGCTGCTTCCAAACGCTGAGGCAATCCTGTGTGCATCGCTGTACCAACCATTTAAAAACCCAGACACAGCAACTCCTCTTCACAGGTGAAATGGCAGGTGACAACTACAGCCAGTCACAACACGCTCCTTCCTCAGGCGCTTTCCTCAGGCTCTTACTCACTGGGCAGCCGTCCCCGTCCTCTCCTCCCCCCAGACATACTCCATTACTCATCCTCCTCCGATCCCAGTGTGTCATCACTGGAAAGTACATGGCAAAGGTATCAGCAGGCGTTCAGAAGGAAAGAAAACAAAATTTTGTAAATATTTTAAGCCTTATTTCCTACAATGTCTAAAACTTCCTACCGACAAGGATTGGTGCAGTTAGCCAGGGCAGATGAAGCAACATCAGCCTCCCGCCCTGTCTGCTCTCGGCCGGGGCCAGCTCCGCAGATTGAGACCATTCCCCAGCTCCTCGGGGCACGGCTGGCACGGAGCCCAAACTGCTCACGCTCCCCAAGGGACACTGCCAAGACAGCACTGGAGCGGGGTCTCCAAGAGCACCCACCAAACCCTGCACCAGCCAAGCGGGCAAATCTGGCAGCAGAACTGCCTTTAAAGCCCACAGCTCCGCAGCCAAGCGCGTGCCTCTGCTCTGAGATGTCAGTTCCGCTGGTACCATCACCCTTTAATCTATATTAGTCAAGCACACTAAAGTTAGCTACTGCCCCCCACACCCCAGCCCTAGGAATCCTCTCCTCTGTTTCTCGATCCTGATGAGCCCATTTCTGCATGCCTTCCTCACCTTTGCTTGTTGCAAATCGTTCTCATATACTGGCTTGCTGGCACACTGCAGCCTAAATTTATTTTCCATTCCGTAAGCTGCTTCACAAATCCATTGCTGCACAGATGATGTGTTTAACATGCCTATCTAGCAAATATTATCTAGTCTTCCTAGGATGCTGCTGGAAGAACAGGACTTTTAAATAAGAGCTTACTAACCATGTAAGACTAACACTATCTTTTCATCAGTTGCATTCGATGCACAGAACAACACAGGCTGACCATTTTAAAAAGATTTTTTGGCAATCTATTTTCAAGAACAAATATACAACCATTTTCATGCCAATTTTGTTCTTGCAACTGACCCAGTTCTCAGTCTGAAACTTAGAAGTAATAACATTATAGTAATAAAATAAAAAAAAAAGTTTAAAAAATTATTATAGAATTGGAGTGATTTGTTGCACACATTTTAATCCAACACGCAGACTAAGCATTTCACCAAAATCAAGGCTTTAGCTCTGTTGTTCCCAATTATGTGCGGCAGCAGTCCAAATACAGAAAATTGTTACCACATTTTATTCTTTTCCATGATGAAGAAAACAGTAAGCAATGCTGCTAAATGCAGAAGAACTTCTCATTTCTGAATAACCGGTTACCTGACAAACTGTAGCCTACCCTACTTTGCTGTATAAGCTACAAAAAAACATTTATTTGCAGATTTTATTATTTTCCAGTTTTCTTACTACACAGACTAACGGCAATGAGTCAATATTCTGAACTGATTTTTGAGGGAAAAAAAAATGTAATTTTGGTGATACATTTACTGTCAAGACCGGATGATTATTAAGGGGATCGGGTTCAACTGAAGCATTTGTGAAGTTTCACTTAGAGAGAACAAGTTGGCTGAAGTTTATTATGTCTTTTTTAAAAGCGTTCTTAAGAAGTGCCACGTTATAGAAACTCTCTTAACATACCACAAAGTATTAACTATTAAATAACAAGTTGAGGACAAAGCTAGTAGACCAGCTCTTTGACTTTCTATTTCTATCTGGCTCCAGAAGACGCTGACCATAAAACAGCTGAGGCTATCCAAAAGTAGTGCAAATTGTGCAAGAAAAATAGATCCTAATGAGTTACAGTATATTAAATAGACCAACATCCAAAGAAAGAGAAAATGCTTTCAGACCACGCGACACACAGGATTTAAAGAGATACTGCCCACATTTAAAAAGCAGCGAGTGGTATAACACATTAGAAATATTTCTTTAATACAAATGTTCCTCCGCAGTGTCATAATACCAAATACAATTTTAGAACATGCACCAAGACTCAGTTCACAACTAAAAATGGGTTATAAATAACCAAGGGGAGGTGAGAGGAAGCAAGGGGGCCAGTTTCACTGTTCAAGCTAAGTGAAACACAAAGAGCAAACATACAGCAGGAATGTGAGAAGTTGACACTTTCAGAATGGATCACTTGCAGGGAAGGCAGTAAATATAATAAGGATGTTCTGGGTGTTGCTAAGTATATATTTTCATAATGACACATGGACAAAAGACTTTTGTGGTCCTAACAGAACACAGAACTTGAAAGCTCTGGCAGCTCTTTACCAAGGTAATTAGAGCAATCAACAATTTCTCCTTCCTCCTTTGTAACAGCTGCCAGGAATTATCTGGCTTGTCCTAAGAAAGCTCCCTCCTCTCCACAACCAGAAAGAATCAGCACTCCTGAGAAATTATAGCAATGGAAAAGCTTCAGCCCTGCAGAAGGAAAGGACATGTAGATTGTATTTCAGTGAAGACTCTCTTCTCCAGATGGCAGCCAGGTACCCAAACAAATTTCTTCAGCAAGGTACTTACCCTGGCTGGATTTATATATTCTAAGCATTCTTAATATAGTGTGTTTTAGTGATGATAAATTTGATATGATGTAAAAAATAACCCTTTTTTAATACTCTAAAGGTATTTTGAATAAACCTGTAGCAGAGTTTTACATGGTAGCTATTCCGCTAATAGCGCACAAAAAACTACTTGGAAATAATAATAGCATATCATTTTGATGTGTGTTATATCATTTGATTTTCATTTAATGTTTTAACAATTATTTTATTTCACAGTTGCAAAACAACCCGACCAAATTCTGAGAAAGTGTTACAAATTTATAGTGACAATGTGCAAAAATTACTTCAGACACTTCTACCTCACTTCTAAAACTCTACAGTGAAACATATCCATGACTTGATTGAAATACCGTGCAGCCACTTGCATTAGAGGATCAGGTTCCATCTTCAATGAGACCGTGGCATCACTCTGTGTGTCACCAATGTAATCAGGACCACAATCTGGCTCATTTTGCATAACCACATGTATGGGATTCACATTAAGACTGCGGTCCAAAAAATAAATACAGTAATAACATGCACTAGTTAACTCTGAATAAATCTGATGGTATCTTTGCTGAAATGTTATGGAAAATATGCCACAATTCTGGAATTATCCCATGCACTCAATACCTATTGCTAGAAGCGGAGAAACATTTTTCTCCATGACAGCAAATGATCTAATCTTGACAGACAAGCGTTTTCAACCAAGCAAGTATAATTCTACTAAAGTCATACATATTATACCCACCAACATCAAGTATATGGGCTACTAATACTTGTTAATGTCATTACTCTGTAAATTTTCTGTATAATCCTGGAGATAGTACTAAGGACCCTACTGACAGGAAAATGGGAGATACCTGCTGAATGAGCATGATAGAAACACGTGGTCTGCCCTTCCCCTTGTACTCGCCTCCCCCCCTCCTCCCTTTCTATTTGAGATTCAGGAGATTGAAACAGTTTTATTACATTCTGGCTACAGAGACTCTCAAACAGATAGAGAAATTCTCACAAAATAATAGGAATCTCCCACACTGCAAGCCTCACTAACTCCCAACACAGGAGTACTTAAAGATATCTTTGATTGACACAGGTACATTAGCCTGTTAAACCACATGAGCCTCCCTTTCTCAATTCACACTATGAAGCGTAACACACAGCACAGCCTCCTGCAAGGAATCACCATTACGACATCAGGCACAGGAGCAGGACCAGAACCTAAACCAGAGGAGAATTACAGACAGTGCCAGAACACAGAAGTCCTTTAGATATATTTGCATTCTTAAAAGTCACCCAATTAGGTATAGCCTTACAATTAAGTATGCTATTTATAGGTATAACTAGGCTATTTATAGATAAAACTGTAATTTATGTAAAATTTGCAGAGCCCTTAGGGGCTTTGCTTCTGTTCACAGATAAAAGTATCTGCAGAAACTGCTGATGATCCAGATGCCTGTCTAATACATAATACTTCACAGCCTTACGAAACGCTGTATATAGAAGAATGGAAAGTGCTTCTTGGCCTACTTTCTACACTGACATACGGAAGAGGAGGGATCGTCTTGTGGTTGAGACACTTGGCTGGGACTGAGATGACCTGGGTTCAGTTTCAGACTCCGCTACAGACTCCCTGTACGTCCTTACACAAGTGACTTAATCTCCATGTATATTAGCTCCCCACATGTAACATGGGCTGCCAATACTTCTGGATGCTGTTTGGGTTTTTTCCTCTTCAGACTAGAGAGACCTTGGGACAGAGATTTGTGCATTTGTGTACTATAAAGGAGCCTCAAGCTGACTTCAGGTCTCTTGGCATTACTGTGACAAAAGATCCTTTACGTAACATTTTTCGTGTTGAGATCTTTTGGGTGTTATTTTTATGTTCAAATAATCGTCAACTTCTAGCAAAAGCCGAGGAATTAGCTCCTGAGGTTTGCTGTGCTGGGCAAGGGCAGCAGCAGCAGAACACATTCCACAAAGGAACTCATGCACAATCAATTAGGTCGTCTAATTAATTTTCCAACTCAATAGGTTCTACGAACTATTTTTTAGGTGGAAATATATCTGTACTGGACATACATGTGTAAAAGCAATCTCAAATTTTTTTAAATCATACAGAAGACAGACAGATGAGAGTTGCTCGCTGTCAGGAAGGGGCTGCTACTTGGGAACACTGCCCTCTCACATGAGATTCATATTTCTGACATAAAAGGAGAAAACGCCTACAAGAAAATAACAGTACTTTTCAATTGACAATAATGTATATTTACCATTAGGGACTGCTACAATCAGTCCTTACAGTGATTTATGACATTATGTATCCCATAATTAGGGTGAATAAAAATATTGGTCTCATTGGCTATGCAGAGAGAAAAGGCAAAAGAAGTGGATAGAAAATAGGTTTGAATAAAACTGGGGCAAAAAGTAGGGGGATTTACATGGCTTTTAACCTGAGATAAAGTGAGGTACACTATAGCTTCTCACAAGAGAACTCTGCTCTTATGGTCCTATCCCAGGCCAAACTTCCATCAGGATCAGCAGGAACCCCGTCTGAACAAAGGATGCAGAATAAAGTTTGAAACAAGTGCGAAAAAAAATAACCACAGAATTTTATGCCTTCTCTCACAGCATCTTCAGCAAATGTTTAAATGCCATGAGTTTTGCTTGCACTTCCTTTCCCATCATTGTGATCACCCAAAAATACTTATTCCGCAGTAACATAATTGAGCATTTCTGAGACTACAATTACAATTGTGATGTCTGGATTAAAACAGTGGGTTGTGGCATTTCTTAGAGTCCTAAGGGAGATGATAGGGAGCTACAGAGAATACACAGATACTTGTTAGTCCGCAGCTTTGGGAATGATGCCACAGAAGGAAAACAAAATATTTCTGTCAGGTTTTTATGACAGGCATTTCTACTGAAGGGCAGAGGAGATTCACAGAGGAATTTACATAGATGCATAGAACAAATAAACAATTACTGCCACCCTCCAACCTAAAGCCTTCCCATTTCTCCTCAATGCTATGCTAGCAGCTGCATCAGCCTCTGTTCCAGATAAATTGGTAGCTGGATCTAACAAACGCACAAGGAGGAAGGGCCAGCAAGCTGTGCAAGGGATGCACAACTGCCCAGATGCAGGGAAAGCCAGAGCAGAAAGAGTTTAGGGAACAAGTGTGGAGAAAAAAGGATGCAGAGAAACGTAAAGGAAAAGAACACAGGGAAGAAAAACAGGAAGGCAGCATAGAGGAACTGGATCAAAGTGAATCTAATCGACGAGTGGGAGGCACAGAAGACGAGGAGAGATAAACAGTGGGAGCGAGCAGACACCACGTGTGCGGAGCGGAGCGAAGGAAGGGGAAGGGAAGGAAAAGGCCGGCCAGCCAGAGAGCCTTGCCAGCCAGCCGGCACAGGGAGGTTTGCCAGGACAGTCCAGCCAAATAACTAGTTAAAAAGAAGGTCCAGAGAGCCAGCTAATCGCACGGCCAGCCAAGCAAAGCCATGTAGGAAGCAAACCCAAGTGTCAGGTCGAGCTGGACGAGCCCCGGTCCCATCCTGGCAGCGGGGGGATGCCTCAAATCCGTGCCCTGTGGGAGGTGGTGGCACCAGCAGCTCTCGCATGAGAACGTCCCAGTGCTGCAAGGAGGACACCCCTGCCACGATGCACCAGCCCATCCCTCCCAGCCAGCACCCTCAGATACTGTGCATGGTGCAGCTCGCACCAGGCGAGTGCATAGGAATAAGCCACGATTACCTACACCACAGCCATTAACCTCTTGTTCCCTGAAAGGTTGGTTGTTTTTTTTCCCCATGTGAAGTGTTGATTTCCACATTCTTTTTCTGGCTTGATATTTTCAAGGTGATATGGTACAAATTATTTACCCTGATACAGTTCAGTGTCATAGTCTTAAATTAAGAAAAACAACTACAAGACCAGTGATAAATGGTGGTATCAGTTAAGCAGGGATTAGAAACCACATGAAGAGTGGCCTAATCCAGCTGCACTGATAACATGCTGCTTATCTGTTAAATTAGATAGCTCCTATCTACCCACCATAAAGAAATAAAATAGAGAACACTGAAGTGGAAAAAGTAAAGTTGTGGTTTTCTGAGGGATTGTAAATTTTGCGCTGTCTTACTAGACAACTTTAACACTGAAAAAAAATAGAGTAACTGAGCAGAACAAACCATGACAAAATGTGATTTAAAATCAATTTTTCAACACAAAACACATGGGTAATAGATTACACAAATTATTTCAAAGAAAGAGCTCCATTTCTAGATACCCGATTTAAGTATATCCTGCACATTTTTATCTACCCTGCAAGACCTCCTGCTGTATTTCAGCACCCTGCAAAGCTCATACAGAGGTAAGAGAAGTTCCTATGAAGAAATCGGGACTCTGAAGGGAGGGAATGGAAAAGCAACAGAAACGAGGTAACCCATGTGTAGGTAATGCCTCATTGCTCACCTCACCTTTTGGGATACAGGATCTGATCCAGGCCACCAAAATCCTCAAATACGTTTTCTTTCTCTTTTAACTTCACTGGACTTTGATTTAGACTGCTGCTGGTAGTAAGCAGTTAGGAACCTGGTAGTTCAGTTCAACACTCCTAATCCCCTCAAGCTAAAAGAGATTCACAGCTGAGACAGAGGATACCCTAGGTATTAAAAACAAATTTTTGTTTTGAATTTAGAGACAAGACCAAGAGCACCCTGGGGTTCCCCTTACTGGTAAGGGGAAGGTGAGGAAGCGCAGTATGATGGAGCTCGCCTCGAGGGGTAACAGCAAAGAGTTAAGAAGGGTGAGCGTATAGAGAACAGCATAAAACAGTTTAGAGTTCCTCTGTGGGAGCTCTGGCATCTGTCTAAACTGCAAGGTTTAGCAATTACAGTGCCAATTTAAACTTGTACTTTAAAATATAGGAAATATTTTCTTTTAATTTTAATAGAATGGGTACATTTAGGAATCTAGGTGGTCACAAATACACACATGCATCACTCGCAGCAATGTTAATGGAACAACAGACTGTTCTGAGTGGGGTCTAAAGTTTCTGCTGCTTCTAAACCGGTGCTGTGGGAAAACTTTCAGGTGGCTTAAAAAGAAACCCCATAAAACGGTAGAAAGCTCATAATTTAAGACACTTCAGCAGAAGAGAAAACTTCCTCCTGATTATAGGTGGTATTCTGCACTATATCCAAAAGTAAGATTGTGTCCAGAAATAATGTCTTTTATCCACAAAATTCCTGTCAGGAAAGTGCCTGAAGACCCATTTTAATAATTAAGCTTCAGGTTTCACACCACACTTCTGATAAATAAATTGAAATTATAATTAGAAAACTGTTTTTAAAGCATCAAATAATTTAGTCTTGTAAAATAAAATAAGCTTAGCGTGGTTAAACCACCCTTACGTATGAACCCCTTATTAGTGTTTGAACATACCATAAGTCTAAATTACAAAGATAATGTAATTTAGCCCACATGTTTGAAATGAGAAAACCCCTGGACTAGAACGCCTGCCTGGCAAGCCTGCTGCTCTCCCCCCAGTTCCCCCAGTGTAATTAGGAATGTGAAACTGGAACAGCATCTTTTAAACAGCTGATTACAAGCCCTGTTCATACCAGCGCTCATGTTATTCACGTGTGCATCAGGCTCTGCAGTGTAGGATGGGGACACGCAGCAAACCCGGCCTCTGATTCCGCTTCCGCAAGCGGCCAAGAGTCACTGACGCTGTGGGGGCATCAGGGGATGTAGGTGCCCAGGATGCTTCTACATCAGCATCAGGCAGCTGCAATCCAGGCACAATAGCGGCTACTAAAACATAAAGGGGGAAAGGCAAGCTCTTCCAAATATGCTCAAATTCGGGCCTAACCTAAACCCAACTAAAATGAGCATGAAAATGTCCTTTGGGTTTCAGTGAGCTACTTACATTTCATCAGCAGCCATCGGAGGACACGTGCTGTACACAAACCTCTCTCTACGTTATGCAGCGTACAGGCTGCCACCAGCAAACACTTTGCAAATCATGAGAATAGCACTTGCAAGAATGCACATGTAGCACACAAGCCCAAAAGGAAAAGCACACTGCACTATGAAACGTGAAGAGATCGCATCTGTTTAGTTTGCTTTTTAGTCTCTTACCGCAGATCCCACTCATCATCCTGAAATCCAAAATTGCTGTTAAATAAATACAGTTCCAAATAATAGTATTTTCCATATCCTGCAGTTACAGATAATGAACTCCTCTTTGCCTGTACATGTTCTTATTTGTGGCTTACGCCTCTGAGCACTTTTTACTTTTGTCCAAAGTTACTGCTCCATAGTAACACATGGGTACCACAGCACAGAATTAATTGCTTTCTCAACAGCTTCACACACCTCCTCAAAACCTGGCTGACAAAATCTGACTGCCTCAACAACGAGACCTGACTCAAAGCCCACCCAAGTCTTTGGGCATCCCTTCCTCTGACTTCAGTAGGTTTTGGATAACTTCCACAGTCAGAGAGAAGTTTCATCCAAGCTTCATTTCCCTGAACAATAAGACTTCTGCATCTGAGTTTAAAACACTGCCCATATGTTTGAATATACAACCAGTACGCCTTTGGGTTTTGTGTGTGTGTGTGTGTGTGTGTGTGTGTGTGTGTGTGCGAGAAATATATGTATAATATACCCTCTGGACATAGCAAAATGAAGAGCTGTGGAATAAAAGCAAGCCATTGCCTAAGGGGTTTGGCAACAGCTTACAATAAAGTGGCAAATCATTACTGCCTTTGATGTTCATTATTATAATGCCAACCATCTTGAACCCTTTGGTATTTCTCTGGATGCAATGGGCAGTTGCCTAGAAATTTCATTTGTGCTATTTAATGCAGAGTCACTACATAGTATTTTCTAAGATTTGCCAAGTATTTACAAACAAGGAATAAATGCAGCATGTGCATAGAAAACATCTGATACGTTTAAATGGTTTCAGACATTATAAAAAAAGAACTCTTGTTTTCAGAATTCTTCAGCAGACAAATACAAAGAACAGCAGCAGAAAGGGGAGATTTCAATGAGGCTCCTATAGCTATGAACTACAGTTCACAGCCAAAAAACCACCTTCAATCTCCTGAGCCACATAAAGGTGAAATCCTGTCCTCCACCACACTGAACCTGGAGGAAGTTGCCATTGCTTTCAAGAGGGCCAGGCCACAGCTCCCGGTGTGTTGAGGATGGTTGAATCACTGCAGCAGCAGCAAGATTTCACATCAGAGTAACAAAGAGGAATTCCTCCCAGCTTGAGACTGCAGCGACATCAGCAACATAGGCTGAGGAAGTTGTTATTTCTTTTCAAAATTCTAAACAGCTGTTTTCAGGGCAGATTAAAAGATTTTTCAATGTTTGGATTCAACTCAAGAGCTTTATCTAATGCATACTTTGTATTTGAGTATTTGTTGAATTAGAAATTTAATAGAGCAGCTGAGTATTTTAAAATCTTTTGGAAGATGTGAAAAAGGGATGTGAACTCTAGCACACCCTGTAAAACATAATTTTTTTTTTTTACCAAAAGAATATGTTATTCATGTGCTCTGTACATTAGGTCAATTATTACTCACTTTCTTTGGAGAACAACCAAGTGCCTCCACCCTTTATAACAGAGCACTGTAATCAACTGTAGTAAGAATAGCAGAATTATTCTAATACACATTGGTGGCTCAGGCCCTTGCTCAAGAAGTCTTGCACAATAACAGACCAAAATTCATTTGCCATAATTTCTACTTTTTTTTTTTTCAGAGGGGAATAAATTAGTATTTCCTTGTACACTTTACTAAAAAAAATCAATTTTAAATAAACAGTAAAAACGGTTTTAAAAAGAGTGCTTTAAATTGGCCCTCAATTAAAACACTTGTGTTATTTAATGAGAAATTTTGTAAACATTCTGATACCAATATTTCTTCCACTGCACGTCTTTCATTTCCGCTAACCCAATTTAACCTCTCATCTTCCTTGCAGTGAGCAGCTGTACAAAGCATTTTTTTTAATACTGACATCAGCAAGTAACTGAAGTGCTAGTGCGATATTTAAAATGCCTTGTAAAAACATGACTTTTTGTATTGAATTTGGAACCAAGTTTGATACAACTTGTACTGTTAGTTTAATATAGTATCACCTTTCATGGAGCCGTATCTTGTTGGGTTCCTGCTGGGACCTGAGGACTGAAAAATCACTAGGTTTAATGCATGGCACTTCATTTTGCCCAGCCTGGCTCAGGCCAAGAGAAGCATTTCAAATTATTTGGATAACCACACAGATTAAATACCCAGCAAGGCAGCTCACTAAGTCATTCATCATTTACCATTCCTGGCCTGTGCTGGTGTCTCGCTGCTGTTTTTACTAGAATCACCATTCAGATGAATGGAATGCACATCTCCACTGGGTCTCCCCTGTCTAACAAGCAGTCTCAACTTCTCAACTTGTCTTCAATGCTCTCTATAGCTCTGTTCCTGAGAGGGAGAGAAAAATATTTGGTTACATCCCCTCTTACCCTCTCTCATAATTTTCCTTCTTGCTTTTTCCTCTATGACCTTCTAACATCTATACTACCCCAATACCCTACAGCATTACCTTCTTAGCCTGAAATTATAACATTTCAGGCCCTCAAATAGCTTGAAGCTTGGTCATCTTATTATTCATTTTGCCTCTTCACTTCAAGAATCAAGTAATTGGGATAATTCACATTGTTGGTGCCATTCAATCCAGACAGAGTATTTGTTTCATTAAATGATATCTTAAAGTTTGTTGGTACCAAACTGATCTAACACTGACTGTCCTTTCTCAGCTTTGTATCACTTACCTTTTCTCTTTACTTCTCATTTCGATAGCAGATCTTTTTGTTTAAGCCTGCAGTCTGGAAGTCATTTTTGACTCTGTGGTTTCTTTTGAAGACCATATTAATCTGACTGTAAAGCTGTCATACTGCCATTTTACAAATCTCTCCAAGCTGCCATCCGTACTGTCCTACCGAAATGTGGAGATTCGCATAAAGGCTTTCCTCATATCCCAACAGGACAATTAAAATTCCCTGCTTGCTGGTTTTACTATTACCTCCTATAAACATGTCAAACTTAAGTAGTGCTCTGTCACTCCACTGCTCAGCTGAACCATGATGTCTGGCCATACTCTTCCAGCACAGAAGGCCTTTGAAGATGCAGTTCAAGGAGTCTCACTAAGATTCATCTTAATTGCACTTTAAAGAAAGTGCACAGCACACTCCTTCCACTATATGCCTCTTAATTTCTCGCCCTGGTTCTTGGAAACTTAAGTAGACTTCAGAGTTTTTGAGATCCTAACACCTTCTCAGTTCCCTCCTGAATCAGATAAAACTATCAGTCAAGATGTGGAAGAAGTCTCAAAGTATAGTCGTGCATTATTCAGCTATATCCATTACAAGGTACTTGCAATTTCAAGTTAAAATCTTATAGTCAAGTGGGATGGCAAAGCCGTTAAGCATTGTAAGAACCACTTGACACAAGTGAAATAGGGACAACACCAAGACTGTTAGAAGATCGTGGTTCAGCAAATTACCACTGTATTCAAAGTCACGAGAATCAATCACTAAGCAAGCACAAAGAATGCATGGACTTTCATGTTGGCTTCTAATTTTAATTTCTAAAGAACATGAGAAAAGCAGAAGACAGTAAACAGTCTTCTGTGCAACATCTCATCTTTTCTGATTTTGCACAGATCCTCTCGTGCAACAGGTAAAGCTCCGTGCAATATTAAAGATCTTTTCAAATAGTTTTAACGTCGCTTTTCATAGGTTCAAATTCAGTGGAAGAACAGAACAACAGAACAATAAAAGCTAGATAACAGCTAGCATGTAGATAACCTGAATTTTAGTCTGTATTTGGCTTCCTTTCCCACCCCTTCCTGGGATGCTTTTATCTCTAGTACATAGTTCCTTGCACATCACTGACTATCATCTGAAAATGAAAGGTTAACTCCTTTCTTATTAGTGTTAGACTGACTGCCTGACAGAAATCACCCACAACGTTCGAAAATCAAGGCAAGAAAACGGCCACCGCTCCAGGTATTTGATGGGCTACAACACAGCCCTCTCTGCACAGAGCTCTGAGGATGAAGCCTCCCTGCTAAGCAGTAAAAAAGAGCATGGTGATACAAGAAGCTCATAACAATTTTCCCTCCTGCACACCCTGCACATGAATATATTCGTCCATACACACAGCTGTACGTGGGGATGTGTCTGCAGTGTGTATACACACACTTGTTTTCTTCTGCATAAACAATGCACTTATGTACATCTTAGATGTAATTCCAAAGTAAAAAAAAAAAAAAAAAAAAGGCCATTCTCACATTCATGCTGTGTCAGCTTTTTTTTTTTTTTTTTTTTTTTTTTAAACTGGCTGCTCCATTTGCAGAAATTTATTAGGGAAGTTCATTAGGAACAATCATTGTAAAATGTGCTTTAATTACCTGTCTCACCATTAATAGTTGCCACAGGAAAAACATTCTCCGCATAGAATAACACAGGCAAGAAATACGGAACATCCGCAATTACGAACGCTGTGATAAGGTCAGCACTGGACCTTCCTTAAACGGAGCCTAATTGGTTTAAATGACACAGTTGGAGTGTTACAAGTCACCAACAAACATAAATATTAACACACTTTGCAGATCGTCTTCTCTCCTCTGTAATTTTTTTTTAATTATGTGAATTGTTTGATATGTAAAAGTGCTGGTTTTGCTGGGGATGCACTACTTCCCCCAGCCTTGCTAGGTACTGCCAGTAGATTCAAAGGAGGTTGTGAGCAGTGGGACCCATGCAAAAGGTTCTAGAGCAAAACTCATGACATAATCTTAAAACTGAGCTGAAACAATAAGTATTAGAGGCTGATAGCAGAACATTCATCCCAAGGAGTAAGAAGGAAACATGAACAGTAAGTAGTGAAATGCGTGGCGATGATCAGCTAAACTTCACAGAAAACACAGAAAGGCCCAGTTATAAAACTTGCCCAGGATCATTTGGTAAACCAGCCTCATGCAAGTCAGATGTTTCATAAAAGCAGAGTCACGTGCTAAGTTAAACACTCAGCATCAGGGAAGAGGGCACTCGGCTGCCCCTTCCCAAGGGATCTGTAACCTGGACTACAGCATACGGAGCAGGAATTCGGAGCAGCAGCCACGGCGGTGACGCCACGCCGGCCTAGGCAATGCTAAGTGACACATGCAAACGGAGGGCATGGCAACAAAAAAATCAACTGTGCACAAGTTACCCATCTCTGTTCTTAAATTATAAGCACACCTACATTCACAGCACACACTTTAAACATTTTAAACTAAGTATTTTTACTCATTAAAAATGTTTTACTTAGCTTTTTAATAAGCACCTTTTTAATTAGTTACCTCTGGCCATTATACACTTTTCCACAAAGAGAAATATTGAATCTTAGTTTCAGTACTTAAAAAAAAATCTTTTTTTTTTCTTTCTTTTTTTTTCTTTTTCTTTCCCCTCTCTCCAAAAGGAGCTTTTCCTGGATAGGAAGTACAAAGCTAAATTCTGTTTTACAGCAGAGCACAGCTTGGAGAGCGATCTTTCTCTTAGGGCTCCTTTCTTTTCAGACCTTATTTAGGCCTCTTTTCTTTTCCTACAGCGTTGCACTGGAGTGCCAAATCGTACAAAGCTGTCACTGAAAAGAAATATATAAAACCACCCAGTCGTTATTCTGAAACCTCCCAAGGCCAATTGGAAGTGTGAGTGTGACCATTGCTACAGCTGCTCTTTGACAGTTACTTCCTACAAATATTTGCAACTTTTATGCTCAGAAAGCATATGAGATAATTTTCTAAATCCAGCACATCACTACAGAAAAGCTTTAACTTTTACAGAGAAGATTTTAATCATCAACTGTCTTAAGTTGCATGGGAATTTACGTATGACAAAACAGTTATCCTGGCCATTCCGACCACCTCTGCTTAAAATGTATTTTCATTAGTGTTACGCATTTTGCAGCTGACCTACATAAAAAGAATTGTTTTACTTGGAAATGTCCTTGTCAGTTTAGCCTTGCATTAGGTACAATCTGCGATGCTTCGAAAAAAGTTCTCTTTTCTTTCTTAGAGCTAACCATCATGGAACTTTTAGGACATTTACTAAACTAATAACAAAAAAGACTCCATGACTCACAAATTTCACTTTCTGGGATCATATATGTTGGTATTTTTTTTTTCCCCTGTTGCAACTGAAAAAAAAAAATCAGCTTACCAGCTCAATAAGAAGAAAAAGGCTTGAATGGAAAATATTCATATAAAATTTCAGGGTGATTCACAAGGAAAACATCTATTTTCACTGCAACAAATCAAAGGACTTTAGGTGGTTTTGCTTTCTCGTATCAAAGCACATAGTGGCCCAGAGAAGGAGGAACATTTTTCTCCATAAATGGCTAGGCGGGCACTGTTAGATTAAGTTCTCAGCTTCATTTACTCATTTCTCTGCATCACACTCAACTCCAGGAGTTACCTTTTAAAAAGGCACCTTTCCTATGCAAGGTCCATGAGAAATTAGTTATTTTATGTTCTAAAAGCTAGGCTGCGAGCCAAGGATTGGGAGACAGCTGAGATGAGGTAAATGGGCACATTTGGAGTGCTACGACCAGCAAATGGCTTAAAGCCACTCAGTCTGGAGGCCTCCACACAGCGCTGCGGTGACAAGCGACACCAGCACAAGGTCACTAGGGCTTTCAGCACACACAGGGATCTGACTTGCAGGGTCCAGCACATCAGACAGGGTCTTCCTCACGCTCCCCAGAGCACAGATCTGGCCACATGAGTCATTCAGGGACACAGACAATTACCAGTTACAAACCTTATTACTTCTCCCTCAATCAAAACATGATTTTTGTGTTGCATGGATCTCCACTGCTACAATCAAAATTCGGACCAAAACAAACCAAGGAGTCCAGTACCTTGCCACAAATCAATGGTCACTGCCCTCAGCAGTCAATCAAGGCGGCACAGAAACACCAAAAGGGCTGCCAAGGAGCTGAATGAAAACTCTAGATTCACATTTGTTTGACTGGAATCAAAACTCAGCTTGGAGGAAAATGTAAATGTTCAGCTTCATCTACAAAGTTGGACTCCTCACATCTCACAAGAGACCCAAGCCCATATGCACTGAATCACTTACGGATCTTGAATAAGCTTAAAGCATATATCTGAAGAAATTTGAAGAAACTTAATACATGCTGTGTGATATGTTGAGATGCTCAAAGCACAGAAAAAAAAGAGATATATGGCTGGTTAGATAGCTGTGCATTAGGAAGGAAAAGAACAATGGATAAAACCTTTACATACACAAGACCCTAAAATGCTTTTTGGCATTAAATAACAGACTAAGTTTAGTACTGAGTTCAGATCCAGAGATCTATTGATTATATAGCAAAGTATTATAACCCATCTTAAATCACACACAGCAATTCCGTAGCAAATTCCCCTGTAGCTTTAATTTAAAAAAAAAAAAAAAAACACTCATCCATTTAGCTAAGCCTCTTTCACAGAAAAAATGATCCAAAACACTGATACCAAATTTTTGTTTTAAAACTGAAAGACACAAGAGGGACAACATGTATGCATTCCACTTATTTTAAGGAAAGCAAAACATCATCCTGTGACTGAATATGTTAAATCAATTTGTCATAATTGAGTTACATATTTGGGGTAAAAATGGTGTGCAAGAATACTTCGTCCAGGTCTCTGAGCCTGACCATCCTATACTGTGCTGCTGTAACACTGTACATAAATTCATGTTACAGGGCTGCAGAAACTACATGTCTATGTCAACAGATGTGTTTCTTGGAAGACAGCTACGAAAATCAAGTTTATTCAAATGTTTGCCAGCTACCATATGCTGCACTACTACTTTAAATGCAACATAAGGCTTTGGGAACATACTTTTACTGCTATCTACACTTTGTTATTTACTTTCCATTTAGACTAAATACCAGAGACGGGGCACACGAAGGGGTGCAGTGTCTTCTTGGTGAAAACATTCAACCCGTTGTAATATTTAGAAAGAAAAAAAATATACACAGTACTACACCACTCTCGACCACTTTCAGCGGTTGCACTTTCACAGAAAGGCTCTGGGAAAGATATTTTTACATATGGCATTAATTCTAGGAACTTTTAATAATGGCCAAATATAATTAAAAATTATGCAAAAATGCCTGCCATGAAGAGAGCAGTACAGAAACGACTCTGTTTGAAGAAAAAGCCATCATTTGCTCATATTCTGAGTCCAGAAAAACAGAAGGGGAAAAATAAAAACAAAACAACTCACATGGCATATTCTTAATATTTGAACTACATCAGGCCTAATTCTCCTGCCCTGTAAAACCAATGGCAAAACTCCAAAATGGAGCAGGATTGAGCCCCTGATGTTGTCACAAGCAGTCAGATAAACAAGCAGGGCTATAACACGTTCTAAGCTTCCACTGTGCTCCTCGAAAAGGACCCAGACAGGAAAAAGTAAACCACTTCACTGCATTTTTGGAATACAAGGATAACAACAATGTACAACTTTGTATTTTATAGAAGTCACCTTATTAAAGTATAATCATCCAAAGTCCAAAGCAAAACAGACTCAGAGAGTCAAGATAACTTTTATGCACTATTTTGGAGGACTGGTTCTGTAACATTTAATAGCAATGTCTGATCTCCCCATTTGTACCATGTTGCTTTTTCCTCTGGACTTTCATAAAGTGCATGACATAAGGATGTTTTCACATAAGCCAAGTGTGGGCATCTAACAGCGTTAGCCAGATCCCCAGGCTCTTTTACAGACAATAAAAAGAGCTGTTGATGTTCTGAATTGTCCTCAGGGGAACCTAAGCTAAGCCCCTGCTCTGAATCTCTTCAGCAGCTCTACAGGGAACTTGCATGCTTGTATTACGAGCAACTGCCATTACTGACTGGAGCATTAAAAGCACAATGGTGTAAAGACAGCAGCTAGCTCTTAACCAGCAGAAGAAATTTTGTTTTGTTTGCATCTTAATCTTCTGTTACCTGCGATGGCATTTCACAATAGCAATGTGACTAAACAATTCCCTCGAAGCTCAGTGCACATTTCAGTACTAAACCCTGACAGCTTGGGCCAATATCCAGCAAGGCCCTTAAGCATTTGCTCAACTCCAAGTAGGCGAGCACTCAAGTTGGAAGTTACATGCATGTCAAAGCCCATCACTGGGTCAGGGCTGGGAACTCAGCACATTTCAGAATGAATCCTAGAAACATAAATATTTTTAACGGAGCCCGAACCTATTAAATATTTTCCTTTCTGAGCTATGTATTTTAAATCTGTCTTAAACTGCTGGAGGAAGCCTTTCCAATTCCACTACACTTACGCTCTTTAGTTTATGTCAAGTTCACCTTTTTGATGAATATGATCCCAAAGAAATACCAGGTCTGTTGTATTTATGATACACCTGCCTATACTTGACAGCATGCCCAGGAGGCTTCCCCTGCCTTGGAAAGGTGCCAAACACCATACACAACTACTTAGGTGTAAGTCTATTCTGACCATACCAGAGCTATCAGTCCAGCTTTGACGAAGTGCATCTCATGGGTGACATGGCTCATGTTTCCAGAACATGCAGATAAGTTCCCCAGACGATAACGAATCTAAAAATTCCTTTTGCTCCTAGTTGGAGTGGTTCCTAAACATCATTAACCCTTCTAGTAAGCCACACTAAAAGCAATGTGTGTGCTGTATGTACTGTAACTGTCTGAAGCCAGCTACTGCTCCCTGAATAAATAAATAAATAAAAAGCTCTTGCCACGGACTTTAATGGAGCTTACTGCACCATGAAAGCAGCAAGTCTTTGGTCCAATAAGAACCTTGATTTTATATGTATTTGAAGATACTGACCTGCATACACGTTTTGTAGATCTTCATCGACAATCATACAGTCAGTATGTACTGAGGCAACACCAATCTTACTATATTTTATAAATATGAGCTTAATATATGGAAAAAATATTACTTAGAAAAGCAGACACAGCACCATATAGAATGCCCCTGGATATAAGAAACTGGCTCAAGCTTTTCAGTAACAACCTAGATCATTTTCACTGTTTTCTATATTGGATTATTAGAATAATCCCCATGAATGCTGTTGCCTCAACATGGTTCTATTCAGGGCTGTCCTAAGACACAACATTTGCAGTAAGAGCTGGAATATTCCTTGGTGGGAGACATACATGCCAAAAACACTCAGCAACTTTAACTATTACTAGAGAGATGCATTGCGTGCCATGCAGTAGTAAATTACTTGCATCACCATTAGCTTGCGGCATGGCATAATCTAGAAGCCAAACCACAGCCAAGCACATGGAGAATGCGCATGCCACAAAACCAGATCACCCCCTTGCACAGTACACATGTGCATCACACAGAAACGATGTTTTCAAAACAATCTCGCTCTCCTGCTTCTCCCAGACATGGAACGATTTCAAAGTCTTTTTTTGAGTAACCTCCTTTTTTCCTCTCCATGCTCAGGGACACTTCTTTTTTTATTTTTTTTTTTTTTTACCCTGCCAGGCATGAATCTTGTCAATCTGTTTACTGAATAGCATTCATCAACATATATATATCAGAATCCCACCAGGGAACATCGCCAATCTGACTAATGTTCCAGAGCTAGACTCAAAATATCAACCTTTTACTTAACTGACAGATGTGTAAAATCATTTGCAGCCAGACAACTCTCTAGTGAGCACAGGTGCATGTGCTGAACAATGCAAGTTATTCCAGCTAAGACCAACATGAGCTTAGAATTGAAAAGCTTTCTTCAGAAAAAAAAATTCTGATGGTATAATGTGATTCAGAGACCAAAAAACCACCACACCCTTTCTAGGGGAGGGGAACACATTAGCTCACCGAGGTGCAGAGGCTGCAGGAAATCTCTGTGAAACAGACCAAAATTCAGAGGCTTTCTGGGAAGATACGACTATCATTTGGCCTCAACTCTGAAGTGAGCATCAATCTGAAATCCTGTGGCTCACTAACTGCTATTTTCTCTTTTACATGTATCTACAGAATCAAACCGAAGAAAACTGGAAGAGGCATAGAGATTAAAGATTTCCACCTCGGTCACGCTCAGTAACGTGCCTGGGATTCCCTGATGGCAAGACTTGGCTCCAGCAGCTTTGTGCTACCCCCTTCTCACTCCACCCAACAAGAGCAGCAAGGCAGGAGCCCCAAGGGACAGGAATGAAGCTGCTAACAGGCTCCAGCCTTGAAATCAGTCCCAATTAGGTGGAGTCATGCTGGTCCCAGATCAGACAACGTAAAAGCAGCACTGAACAACCCTGAAAGCTCAGACGCATAGAGAACAAGCAGTTGCTGCTAGAGATTCTAAGTATTTACAGTACAGCATTTCACCTGTAAAGCTTTTATTCTCTTAAAACTTAGGACCTTTAACCTAGACACTTAGTGGTTTTCCATTGCTTAGATTCCTCTTTGGTGGTGAGAGCCCAAGCAGGATTCAGAATTGAGCTACCTTCGAATCTTCAAAAATATTTCACCGGCAGCTTGAACTACTTAGAGTGACTCAGTGCACAAGAGGCAAGACTTCCCACAACACGAACACAGCAATCTTCTCTGCTGTACAAAGCATGGATAGTATCTCCTTCACCCTGCTGCCTGTTCTAGCATAGAACCAAGCTTTACTCCCCCATGGTTTGTTCTTCTGCATCACCCCCTGTGCTGTTCATACAAAAACACCAAGGCCACATCCAGGTGCCAGCAGCGATGGGAATGGCGTTGGCTGAGCACATCCCTAACGTGAGGCCAAAAGCAGGTCATCCCACCTGCCCCAGGCTCACAGATGCATAACGCAGCCTGTCGCAGGGTTAGCTTGTATGCATTGCTGATCTATCAACTGAAAATGTATTATTTTTAAGACTATAAAATTTACAGTTTACAAACCCCAATCAATTCAATTATGTATTAAAGTAGGCAATGGTGCAACACCCTACTATTAGTAACTAAATGGGAATTTTTGCTCCAGAAAGAGCAAATGACACTTGCTAAAATTTATCTTGCTAAAGATCTAACCTTTAAAAGCATATCAATCAATGCCTGCCATACATAAAATCACGAGAGAAAGTAAGATTGAATGATTTTTTTCCTTTATCAATGCTAAAAAAAAATTCTTATTAAAAATGCTGTCTAGGAAAGCTGCTACAGTTTTAATCTGTATTCTATAACTGAGAGCTCTACAGTTCTCTCAGACCAAAGTTTTGCTTTCAACAAAGAATCCATACACTGCATTCTACAAGTACCTTAATTCTGTTTTACCTTATTTGTAGATGATAATAAAATATTAATATTTAAACGTGGCATATCACCTGTATTTTCAAGTTAGCATTAAGCAAGATAAAACACCAACTTCCTCAATTTTCAGGCACATACCTCTTTCGCACTGAGGTCCAGTAAAGCCATATGTGCAAGCGCATCGGTTGGGAGCCACACAACGCCCTCCATTTAGACACCCATTTTCACAGACAGCTGCATCAGAGAGAAGGCAAAAGTTATGTTCACCGAGTTATTTCCAGAGAGACATAAAGTTATATATACGCCTGACCACCCGTTGCAAACTGAAAGAAGCTGTAGACACAACAGGACAAGATACCTTATTTTTCCAAATATATCTGTAATCTTTTGTGATTTCATAGCATAGAGTAGAACAAATTCATTATTTTAGGGGAGTATAATATAATCACACTAACAATCACAGCTTTGATGACCTTACCGGTCCTACTGAAGTTCATGCAGTGTGCCATTGACTCTAAAAGAGCACAAAAGGGCTTAATTAAATAAGCCAAGAACTGTTGGACCAACAGTTCACTAGATAGCAACATGACAGCTTTGGTTCAAAAGCAGTATATCTCCATCCTTATTTGAGTTTCTCCACAGCACTCCAGCCATGAAGAGCAAGAGACCATTGGGATCAGGCTGGGATAGGCTTCAAGCATTGAATCCAAGAATGGTATTGGTTCTGGACTGATTCAGGAAATCAAAAATTTGTAAGTCAACTCTAAAAAGACACTATCAAAATGAGCAAAATTCCTGAAATGTACTAACTTGGTAACTAAACTCTGAAATCCAAACTTTTTCTTTTTAATTAAAAAACTTAATACTGCCTAAGAGATGAAAACTGAATCTCATGTAAATATGGAATTTAGGACCTATTGCTCCAGCGAGCGTAAAGCCCTGGAGAACAATGGGAATTATAGTAGTGTGAGAACTACAGGATCAGGTTATACTCAATCATTATGAATTCTGTTGATGTTTATTTTAATAGTCTTGATCAGGGAGAATTCACTCAGCACTCATACTATAGTGATATATTTTTCTGTAAAATTCCATTGTATCCGAGTTCAACATCAGCTGAAAGTTAGCATTAAAGGCTGTGCAATCCACACATTCCAGAATTAACTTTACATTTCACAGTATCTGTATTAATAACACTTTACTTACGCTGTCCACAGTGTGTTCCTGTATATCCCTTCTGGCAGAGGCAGTGGTCATCACTACAGCTACCTCCATTCATGCACCGGATGTTACAGTGTTGTACTTGAAAGGAAAAGATATTTTGTTCAGCCAAACTGAATCAGTCAGGAACAATTACCTATCTGCTAAGGGAATTTTTAGGAATTGATTCTGTAAAAAGCAGCACTAAAAACAGAGGTTGTGTATTTTAGGATAGATATTTAAAATACCAATACAGAAAACGATATTGATTCACAGTTCCTAGGAAAAATAGGAGATGGGATAAGAATTTGATACCATCTGTATTTACTGAATGTTTCAGTTGAGCATAAACGCGCAACATTTGTCCCCCTAGTTTGTGACACTGAGAACAAGCTGTAAGCTAGGGGAAGTACTAAACTTCTGATTGAACCAGTACCACTAAGAACCATCAGGGTCTAATCATCTGGGCAATGAGGACTGGAAGCATTAAAGGAAAGGGAACAGGAATAACAGAGCTCCAGGAAGTGACCTGCTCCTGTCAGCACATGCAGGAGCAGAAGATGACCTGCCTGGCTAGGATTTCTGTTGTGAAAATAAACACTTATCTGGGCCATTTCTTTCCACCCCTGATGTGCAGGCTCACCCCACAGCCAGGCAGAGCTACCACTGGACGCTGGGCTGGGGAGCTCCCAGCCAGCAAGCCTCAGAGCCAAAAACCTCCCCCTGTGAGTTCATAAGGACGACAGTGCTACCCAATCCCATGCCCGTGAAGCGTAAGAGTCGGTGCTGCGTTCTTCTGACGCGTTTGTAGGGAGGAAGCAGCTGGGTCTCCCGCTCCCATCCTCCCTGCCACTCCGGGGTCCAGCACAGCTACGGGGGCCAGCACTGCGAGAGCAGGGCCAGGAAACACTTCCCCCTCCGCACGCAGGCTCCAGTGGGTGTCCCCAGAGCGCTGCCGCCGGCTCCGCGCTCCCCGAGGGGCTCGGCCCTCGCTAACGGCGAATCCCATCTGCCACCAGAGCCCACTGCCTCCAGGTGCGATGTCACCCACCAAAGGGCTGCTGCTGCACAAAGCCCCTAAGCATCATCTCCCTTATTACATTTCAAAATGTGAATGTGACATTCACATTTTATATATGTTAATGGAATTTTGTTTTTATTTTTGAACAAAAACAGTCATTTTAATTGTGTTGCCGTGTATAGCAATACAGAATAGAAGTTAAATATGTTATTAGAGAAAGAATTTAAAGCAGCTTGGCATTTTAAAAAGTTACACTTAATTTTTTAATTAGAAGTAAAAATCTGTATTTTAGATTTCTTATGTGCCTAACAATTATGATACATCTTTGTTTTATTTTGAATGTACTTCAGACAACAAAAATGTACTAACATTCCTCAACAAAAAGTAAAATTGTCTGCAAAAACACAGGGAATTCGGTGAAAGTTTTTGGACAATGTCCTAAGTAGGTCAAAGAAAGGTGTATAGTTACTTTAAAATGTGTAGTTCAACTTAGCTTTATACCATCTTAGAGAAACAGAGGGGATTACAAAAAGCATAGGAAATGATATCATCTGTCAAGCAGGGAAGGAACTTAAAAACCACAAACTGATTTCAATTAGAGCAAGCTATGCCAAGAGCTAATTTCCATTCCCACATGAAGACCAAAGCCATTTAAATAGTTTGAACTACATTTGAGATAAAAAGGTTAACAGTAGCTTATATGATGATTTTCCTATTATTTGTGGAAGTAAAGTATATTTTCCCATTTTGGGATAAGAAATGGTTTTACACAGAACCCTAGAAACAGACAAACAAACAAACAGGTTTCTAAAATCTGTCTTACCAGTACTCAAAGAAACTTCTCCAAGGTAAAATACTTTTTTGCTCTTTTTTAAAGTAATATTATTATAGATTGATGGGATATCAAATCATCATTATTAAAATGAGCCATTCAAATCAGTGAGCTCTCTCCCTTACTACTATGCAAAAAAATCTGTAACATACAGTGATGGTAAGCTGGGTACTTGATTTCTGTCCACTTCGGGGAGTATTATGGAAATGTAATTTCCAAAATTATACTAACTACTCTGAAATAGTCGCCTTCCAGAATTTTATAGAAACACATGCAAATGCTGTCTGGAGCTTGGATGATGATTGCGTTTTTGAAAAGTAGCGTATTAATACAGGCCCAGAGTCTCTTCGGAGTTATACCAGCAATTCTATTAATTTCACTGAAGATATCCCAGTAAATAAAATAACTTTTGACAAGGTATCCTATTGACTGAGACTCAAGGAACTAGCACAATAATAACTTAAGATTGGTAAGACAGTTCATGTAGGCCTTATCTCAACAGACATAGGAAATATTAACAATATTATTAAATTATTGTTGAAAAATAAATTATTTTTCTCTTTCAGGTCCAATTTATAAACAGTCTGCATTTGAAATGTCTGAAGTCAAAACAGGAGTAGCTGCAGGAATCTAGCTTTATAAACCTGCAAAGGAGCCAAAAAGATCAAACGCATCTGCACACATCTTGTGTGGATAATATTCGCATTGTTTAACCAAGGGAAACTATAAGTCGCACAGTCAAGCATAACAGTCCCTGACTTCCCTAATAAGCTCTGAACAAAACTGAGTACATAACCCACCCTACAGAGGATAGCACAACAGCAATACAGCTCATGAAAGGTCCAAAAGCTGCTCAAAAGTAGCGCGCACGCTGGCTGTTCAGCAGGCAGCTCCAGAGTATAAAATCCAAGTGTCTGCCAGCTATCCCAGCAGAAACGCAAGCCAGCAGCCTCCCCAGTTCCTCAGGGAAAGGAGCTGCTGGCGGGAGCAGGCACAGGGCACCAGGGATCAGGACCTTGTCCCTGTTCACAGAGGTCCGTGCCACTGCGGAGGGATCCCTTCCAGGCCTGGCCGCGCATTGCGCAGGGCTGCGCCTGCCAGCAGCTGTAAACAAGGAATGATAGTCAGCGCATCCCACACGCGGAGCGTGTTTCCTCTGCCGGCCGGCCGACTGACTCCGGAGATCACAGCTAGAGCTGGCCTGTAAACCAGGGGCCTCGCTGCAGAGTGCTGGGAAAGCCTGCAGTAGCCTTAAAAACTCTGGAAGCATTAAAAATTTAAGAGCTTTTGACATCTCCAGCAGCAGCAGAAAGGAAGGGTGGGCTGAGCTCTGGGTTGTCGGCACACATCACCACCACCCACGTCGGGAGTTGACCCACACTGCTGTACCCACAGCACCCACACAATTCCTGGAGGAAGACATTAGTGAGGTGGCTCAGGTATCACCAAAGTACCCAAAATAGAGTCAATCTGGGACAAAACAACTGTGCAGCCCTACCAAAGCAGGCTCAGGAAGGGGTGGGCATCCCCCTCTCAGTGTGTGCAAGCAGAGCAGCCCTGCGTGGCAGCCCACCCACCTGCACCTTCAGAGCTAACACATTGACAGCCACACATGTGGCAATCGTATCTCCAGCCACACTGTAAGCATGCCCCAAAACTCCAGAATTGCACAGAAATAACCACTAACCGGTCAGCAAGTTCACTGATGTTACAGAAATCTTTTATGAGAAAGCCACCGGTTAATCTTTTCAACCACAAATCAGCTTCCTAAAGCTGATTTGTAACCAAAAAGTCACAACAGTTGACCTCCATAAGAATCAAAACTGAAGGATTTGCTTTGCTCTCCAATCTACATGAGCACACTGCATTAATCATTTCCCTCCAGCAGACAGCGAGGCTGCAAGAGCAATCCCAAGCTTGGCTTTAGCCTATGATCATACACGCTGCAATTCCTTAAGAACCACCTATCAGCACAGATTAAAACATCCAAAAGACCACTCGTTATCTGGTGAATCAGAGTGATATATTTAACTCTGAGAAGTCTCATATTTTCACCTGTATCTGTTATTTGTATTTTAAATGTAACAAAACTTTTCTAAACGCAAGCAGTAATGAAATCCATATTAAAAATTGGTATGGAATAGGCTTACGAAGCCTTGAGATAAATGCAAGTTCTGTGATCCACAGATCTGATCTATATAGTTGTACAACTGGCATCAAAACTAGAACACTTACATCCTATAAGAAAGTTATTTTTGCATTTGCCATATTTCTGAGGGCTGCATCTGGCCTGTAGCGTGTCTCGGGTGAAACCTGCCCATTATTATCCCTGAAGCTTCTCTCCTAAGATGAGTCAAGATTCCTCTCGGGAGGTATTATGAATTAAGCTCTGGTCCCCGTTCTGGATTTTCTCTTTTCTGG